>NW_020270484.1:634920-696706 GCF_002803265.2 Melanaphis sacchari | reverse complement strand
AGCAGCAAATACCTAACAGGTAAACATATAACTTTAGAAAACTTTCAGCTACATTTGCTATCAAATGATCTAAAATTTAAACCTGTCAAAATAGAAGGTCAGAAACGGAAACGGTAGAAAATGCAGCACTGCTCACAAAACCAGACTGTCTTCATTTTTGCTCATCATTAGTTACTTGAAAATGTTGATGAAGATGAGAACTAAATAAACTCAACAGCTAACTTAACTTAAAGATTTATACTTGACAAAGAAGTCTGCAATTTATCTAATAATATATATATTTTTAATTATTTGTTATGTTTATAATAATTTATATATATAAAGGCTTTAGTTTTATAGTAACTTAATGATTTTATATCAATATTTTAAGTGATTCAGAATTCTTTTTATTATTAACTAAAAATAATAAAATAGTATTTAACTATTCTTATAATGTTATACCTGGTAAAGATCATAAAATATTTATTTTTAAAAATAATATATTCTGTTATGATTTATAAATATTACAAACCTATATTTAAAGTTTTAGTGTATATAATATATAGTAGTAACTATACCTTGACTTTACAATATATTTTCTAACATTCCTTATAACTTTATATATTACTTGTAATAAGAATTCAATGATAAAAATATTATAATAGCATACATACTTATTTTGCCATTTTGTAGGTTACTATACTAGTTTATTAAGGGGAGTTACAACCTATAGGATTTTATATTACCTTATTAACATTTCTAGTTATCTATTTATTTAAAAATAACTTTCATACATTAAATTCTATATTTCAAATAAAATCAAGTAATCCATTAAATTAATTATATGATTATTATTTAATACATAATAATATTATTTATAATAGAGTGCTTATTGACCACAATAAAATATTTATGTATGGTGTAATAATAACAGTGTACCATGTCAACAATGATTAATATTTTACGTAATGGTATTTACTAAATTATATGATTTTAGTTTATAAATTTATTATGAGTATAAAATATATAGAAGGATGGTTAGTGATGTATTATTGCTTAAGATGATGAATCTTTAATTGTAATTGTAAATGTATAGTCGTTTCCGAATATTTCAAAAATGGGCGTAATCTGGTTATTGCAACCGGGTCTTCAATTAATATTATACAGGTACATTATAATATAATATTTCTGTATGTCGATCAGGTGGCATATTTAAGAGGGACAAGTGTGAAATGATCAGCCAATACTTTGGGTAACAAATAAAAAGTGATTTGAAAAATGTATATTCAGGGCAGCAGATTCCTAAATACATAATAAGACACAGATTTGAATATTCGTACACAACAAACTAGATACAAATTATATAATATTATTCAATAAATATATTAATATCAACGTGTTAAAATCGAATATTTAAATGATAGAATAATTAGATACGCAATCTCTTCACTGGATTGTAACAATATCATAGACCAGCACATCTTGATCTGCGCATGACCATTTGTCAACGTTCCTCAAACGAAGGTTTTGGGTGGCAGTGGCATTTTATAATAACAACAATAAATAATTGAATAGATAAGAATCCAAATAAATAAGGTTGAGAACAATTAGCAAACAAATGCAAAACAAAGCTTAATAATTATTAAAAAGCCAAATGAAATATTGTAATCCGCTAAAGCTCGTATACATATGGATTGTCCTAAACAACTGATTGTTATTTCAAATTTATGTAAACACAAGAATATTCATGTTTATAATGAGTTGACATGCGATTTATATTTTTTATTTAAGCCATAACATTTTCTAGTTTGTAAATACTTACAGGTTTAAAACAACATATCCTTATTAACACAAAAAAACCTTCTGTATGTTAAATTTATGATTTTGAGTTTTAATGTGTATAAATTCAAAAAAAATAAACATCTGTTTAATAATATATCCTATAGATATTTCCGTACTTCGTTGTAGAATTTATAAAAAAAAATTAATGAAGCCTATGTGTTGTAATTTATAACTAATATACTCGTGAATAATCGCTTATGAAATATCTTCTATGATTAGGATGTGATTAAAAAGTAAAATATGACACCAGCAATTATCATTCAAAAATTCTTGTACATGATGTTTAAAAATTAACTATGTAAGCTTGGAAAAAGCATATACTATAATAAAATCTCTAGTGTAAATAATCATTGCCAATTTATATAAATATATTAGGTACTTCCATAAATATTGGATTTTTACTACATAATTTTTTTTCCAAATTAAAATTGAATATAATTTTAAATTTTTTAAACTTGTTTTGTAAATCAATGACGATTAAAAAAGAAAAAAAGATTTTCGTACCTTTAAAAAATTGGATTTTAGCACATGGTACACTCTATGTGCTGGTCCACTACAATAAAATTACTATAATCACGTTAAAATAAACACTCGAGCACAATATACTGTTAGACTAGCATACGAAAACACAGATACTTAATTCAAAATAATATACCTAACCATGAGAAATACTCGTCGTAATAATGCGGCAGTGGTGAGTGGACGCGTGGGTAGTAATAAGCTGTCGCGCGCCAAACGCACACGCTCTCGAGGCAGAGGACACAATGTCCGGCCGAAGGGTGCGGAAATACGTATAGAATATACACAGACACACAATATTCACAGAAACACGAGCGGGTCATTGCTGTCCGAAACAGAGTTTCTCTATTTCTAATTACACGCACATTCGCAGACACAAATGCGCGCGCGGACAATCGCTTTGTATCTCTGCAGCGAGTACTGCATCGCCGTCTCGACGAACAATGTACCGATGACCGGAAGCGGTGGTCATCGGCAATATAACATTTAAACATCCATAGTAATAATAATAGTTACACTGTGTATGCCGCACCGGACGCGGTAAATATATTGTATGTAATAATCTCATCGATTTGACAAAACACGGCCCGGACGTGAATTATTCGACTATTCAAGTCGTATGTCCGCGCACCGACCCGCAGACGAAATTATTGTATTGTTATACTGCAGGGCGCTTTATATATTAATATTGTATCCACCTGCTGGCCCAATATCGATCCAGATAAACGACGCTGCCGGAAGCTATAGATTTTTATATCATACACATTATACATTTATGCCGGTCTGTAGATAAATATTATTATTTCTATTGACATCCGACTGTGTTTTATTATCAATGATGCTCGGCTACCATGTACGATTTTAGCAATGTTTAAAAATAATCTAAATGATAAGAAACAGCAATTACGAAAAATCAAATGTTATTCATTCAGATTTCCAGTAGTCAAGTATAGGAACGTCGTTGTTTTTTTATCATACTCGTTTTAAACCTCTCTCCTGATTAATTCCCGGCTACAACATTCCCCACATAAGTACGTACGTACTAATTGTATTAAATTCATAGGTCTATAGTACAGAATTATATTGTCCGTGTACGAGCGATTAGTAAATAAAAGTTCTAATACTGACATCAAATAGGATTTTATCATGTATTCATTAATGATTAAATTAATTAATCTCTTTAGATATCCGCAATAGTATACTAATCCGTTCGTCTTCCGTCCGCATTATCTTATAATTTAATACATATAGTACTTCACGGTCATTAAAATATTTACCAATGATTAAAACAGTACAAAACTATAACGATTTGTAAACACTAAATGACGATCGACATATAACACATTTTATACATTGTTGTACGGATACCTAACCTATCTAGTTAGTTATTTTGCATGTACTGGCCAGCTGTATGAGAATGCGAACATCGATGGCGGCATCAGATCAGATTTTCGAGAAAAACTCATTTCCACAAGTTACCATAGATGACAATTGAACTGCGACTTCTTAGAGAAGATCGTAATTGAAATTGAACCTAAGACCTGTCGATATAATGTCATGGCGACTGCGGCACTCACGCCAGCTGCCCATTTCGGTCCGGTTTGGAGCTCGCGTACCCGATATAACGTATATATTGTTACGATATCGTTAAACGAACCGTCTCGTTCGGATAATATATGATTTAACCACAGTATATTACTGTTATTGGACTGCTGCCGCACCGTTTGGGACGAAAAACCGCAAAAATCGAACGGCCATGCGCCCACGCGGCTTGCCCGCCACCTATTATTATAGATCGTCGCGGTCTACACGTGTATCTATATAACGCGCCTAACCTAATTATATAATCTATCCATAGTCGTAATCGTTCACGTTATAGCACCCGTGCACTGAGTCAACGACGTGCACACGACACGGTTCGGACGACAGTGACAAGATTTTCATTCCAACGCACGACGATAATATTATAAATAATAATAACAAAAAAAAAAAATAATAATAATAATAAATAAATATATATTATAATATTCGATAATCCAATCGGTTTACACGACGTTATAAAAATATTATTGTACGTCTCAGTCGACGGTCCATTCGACGAGCCCACAACACGACATACACCACACATAATGATAGTAATAATATTACATTATATCATATTATATGGCGTATTATACTCCACGTCCTTTCACGGGCTATCGGCTCGACGCGGTTCCCACGAAAAGAGATCGCCGTAAAAGAAAAATAATATTCTCTATGTATGTGTGTGTGTATGTAAATAAATAAATAACAATATAATCACCATCAATCATCGGTGTTATCTGCCTACCAGTCGTCGTTTACTAATAACTGTCGTCCCAAGCATCGATGCGCGCACTACCGTGACGGTAAAAACAGGTGTCGCGGACGACCTTAACTGTTGCAGACGACAAAAAGTATTAAAATCTATCGTCGTCTTCGTCGTCATATAAAACCGTGTAACCATGTAGACAAGCAAAAAATAAACTAGATTTTATTATTTATGTCCATTAATATTGTATTAAAAAGGTCGAAATCGAACGGTCAAAAAACAGCGCACGGATAAGTGCCCAGCTTACAAATATTGAAAACAATAATGATACACGTCGTTCATTTTAATATTTTTATTTATATTACTAGTTTATTTGCGCAAAACGACAGTTTAACATGGTTATAAAAATATGCAATTTATAATTTAAATATAGCTGGAAAAATATAAAAGAAGAAAATTAATAAATGCAGTAATTAATTATTGGTTATTGTATACGGGCATACGTAAACTGCACCCAAATAACCTTTTTTTTTTTATAAACTGCACCCGACAACTTAAGCTGTGCCCCGTTTGTAAAATACAAAACTTTTGACTTATTAAAATCTCTATGATTGTGCACTTCTTAAATTATATTACATAAATTGTATTTTCGTTTGAAGTACCAACATGTTATTGAATAACTATTCAATTTTAAAACAAAAAAAAAAAAACACGAAAAGTTACAAAATTAATAATAATAAAATAATAATAAATAATATAATGGCGATCAAACTCCTATTGATAATTATGTAACAAAAATATGTTATTATTTGTAATATTTGTAATTATTTTACTTTAAAATTATATATATTTTTTTAAATTCTTAATTTAATTTTAATTATTCATATTATACAGTTATAAATTTAATAAATTAAGTATACCTACATTAAAAATAATTTTGCAAAAATATAGCTTTTGATTTTTTTAAATTTTACTTGGGCGCAGTTTACATGTCACCTTTTTACACTTAATAAAAACTCGGGCGCAGTTTACACTTTTGATTTCAAGTTTATCTGTATTTTGGGTGCAATTTACAATTTTCGTTATATAATTAGGAGTCATGGCCTAAGGTTTAAATGATATTTGCAGCTCTAAGCATCCGGTTCAATGTGTAGTTAAATTCATATGGTGTTTTATGTGAAAATATATGAAATTAAGATTGAGACTTAGAAGAACGATTTTAAATTTGTAACAAGGAGATCAGAAACATCGAGTAAACCGTCTAATTGAGCATATTATAAACAATCAAGATTAGATTTATCATGGTGTGAAATTAGAGTCTAAATATTTAGGGTTAGTCTTATGTCGTGGGGTACATGATGAATATTAAGTATTGTATTATAGCTATCACTATTACTAATTATTTTAAATAGAGACTATAACTTAGTTTGATATTACATAATGTGTGTTTTACGAACACCGAAAATCGCATTCTTCTTAAAAGAGCGTGCGTGGTTACTGATCTTAGCTAAAGGAACGTATTAGGCAAATACATCACTTCATTCTCTGTCTTTTTTTTAACAGTATATGTATTTTCTCATTTGCGTCGTACTTTGATATATTTTAGTAACCACACTTACGGTAAAATACCGAAAAATATAAAAACAGACGCGAGGCGATTGTGTATCTGAATTGCCTAACCATACTGCCGTTCGATCATAATTTTATTTTTAGTGGTAAATTTCACTGATAAGAAATATTTTTGTAAGTATAAAAAAAGTATGTAGCAAATTACAAAGAATCCTGTCGTATAGCATATACACAATCATAGGTGACTTTTACGTTATGTTGTTTTCGTTGGCTTTATTTTTATTTTGTCCATCTATTTTATAAAATTATAAATGACTGGACATGAATGTATATTCAATAAACAAACTTTGAATAGGTACTAATAATTGCGAATGTAGAATGTTTCATCGTTTATGCACAATCAATTTTTAATCATACGTTTTCTTTAATTTTTCAACATAAATTAATAAGATATTTCAAAAAAACATGGTATACAATATACACATTACTTTTATAACGTTTAACTTTATTGCCAAAGAGAACAAAAGCCTGATGAACATTTTTTTTCGATAGTTCTATTTCTAAACTATTTTATTTTAATACTTATATAATGATTGATCCCTCCGATAAAATAATTTGCATTTCGTTTTCAATAAAAGCCAGTCTAAAAAACTTATAGAATATATAAGATTTGATTTAATAGAATTCGATCGACTCAATCATTTCACCGCCATATTCTACTGTAAATAATAATAATAATAATGTACACAGAATAATATTATATACCTCTAAGATAATTAGTATTGGTATAAAACGCATATACAATAATACATATTATTATTTATTTTATGTATAGTAATGAATGTTATTGCTATAATATCAAGGCTTCCAGGCGATGACAGTATTCAAGCATACGATGTGGATCCTGAAAAATCTTCGAAGCTTTTGTGATAGGTTTATCGGTCGAGCAAGGCTAATGCATAAATATATATATATATATCAATTGTATGATATCGTATAAGAGATGCATTAGTTAGATTAGTCCGTGGTCTTGATTGAATCCCGGAAGTGATGTTATTAGCCAAACATTGTCGTAAGTTTGAGCGCGGTTATTGTTTTGGTCCAAGCGTCGTTCTGTAAACATCGGTCCCGAGGCGTTTTGCTTTGTCGGTGGCGAAGTTTGGTAAACTTCTCAACTTCTCGAGTGGACGGGTCGAGACGGCGCGGACGTCCGACTTTAAGGCGTACACAATAGCGCGGACTCGAAAGGGAATTTCGGGATACATCCACTGGCCCGTTGACAATGGACGGAGTAACTGTGGAACAAAAGAGACAAGACGAATTGAGATCGATCGAGTGCATAGTATTATAATAGGGCTGAGCCGTACACGTGCGCTATATTATAATTATAATAATAATATATATATTACATTAACCGTAGGTAAACGTAAACGATTATAATAGCTATGGAAAGTAGTGCTTATTCCGACGACACTACAAAATCGACTTCAACCGACGATGCAGAGGAGACGCGTACGACTGTCGAATAATATTGGAAAATCAATAAACGCTGCCCACATTGTCTTCGTCAATGTACCCAAAATATTGCGTTGTAAATAACATTATGAATTTAGTAAAATTATAATTTTATTACCTAAAATAAGATCATTTAATGTTGCGTAAGCAATATATGTTTACGGTTTCTATACGTATTTCTTATTATAAAATTAAAATTATTTTTTTATTTTTTTTTTACATAATATATCATCTAACTGTTAAGTTAAATAAGTCTGTTTATGCTTATCATTTAGAAATTTTATCGCTTATTTAAGTGAAATTCTCGGCCGGTAAGCCGATATTTACAAAATATATAATAATATGGTACAACCATTTTGGTTACAATATACAATCATCGTAAATGTACCAGATAGTAAAAATTAGGGAAAATCCATCTAAAAATTTAAAGTATCGCTTTCAGATATTATACTGACATAAAATAAGCACAGATTACATTGATGAACGTATTACAATCATTCGGCTATTTTTAAACCGATTCGATGATATTTTATATTCGAAAATGTATATACCTACTGGAAAATCACCAACGGAAATATTATTACGTACGGCATACGCATATATTAAAATATTATTATTATTTAGATTATTTGAACACTCACGTCCATTTTGATTAATTCGTTTATTTGTGAGTGAATTCCCGTTTGATTAATATTTAAAATTCGACCGGACAAGTAAGAAACCCTCCAGCAAGACGTTTTGAGTTGTTTGTTCTTGCAATGTTTGTGATACTGAACGGTCTTACGTGATTCATATACAATGTTTAGCCACCGGCGTTTTGGGCTTTCGAGAAATCTATTATAATAGTGGTTAGTCGATTGTTAATATTTTAGGTACCTAACTAACGACACATTTTCTGCTTAAACCCGGGAATTTCTATTTTAGATGTTCTCTAAACTTATGTTCAGAACATATTTTATCCTCGTTGTATTTGTTCGGCCGTTCTTTAGTTACTAGCGTAATTGGCTTTAATTAATGCATATAAATAGATGTATGATATTTTAGATAATGGCAAATTATATTAAAATAAGAGCACGGACAAGCGTTGTTTTAGACTTAAGTTAATTTCACATATGCACGTGCTTTTATGGTGTATTTTTTATGAACGTTATACATCTAGAGTAGAAAATAAAGGAATATTACCTAGTAATAAAAGAATTATTACTAGATAAAAATTCGTTAATACTTCTTATAAAATTTAACTTCAAGAGAAATACGGCATTTTCATATTTCATCATTATTAGATAATATCAGTTATTGTTTATTTTTAATATTACAAATTACGATCCAAAATAGATTCGAAATTTGTTAGTGGTACCTACTTTAACTCACGTAATATATATGTATATAAAGTTAAACTTATATTTATTTTTGTATAACATATCAAAGATGAGCAATATCAATCAAAACTTTTAACTATGAGATCGTGCTACTAATTTTTAATTCTTGAGAATGATAAAAACTTCTTAAGGGAATATTAATCTTACGTAGTTAAAACTTATATTCCTAAAATAATATGTTGCTGCATTGTCAACGTTTTGATTCTCGAAAAATAACTACAGCAATTATTTATTATCATTCTTTATTACTTTTCAGAAATATTTGATTTCTCACTGGGTGGCCCACTTCGGTTTCCTCTATAACTTGTATTATAACTTTAAAGGGATGTAAAATGCGTCCGGGCACTTAGGCTGATTGAATGGACCGGCGCAGGTAATTAACCCCAGGGTTTAGCGGGCGTTAAAGTAATGAACACCAATAGCGAAGTTTTCGATGGCTTTACCACTACCCACCTTTGGATCCGTCGGCCGATACTACGTATTAGTCGCGTCGGTATATTATTATATGCTGTGTGTGCGTATAATATAAATACGTGGGTACATTATATATATTTGTGAAATTAGTTAGAAAGCCCGCGCGCATACGGTCCGACACCAGGGTTTATACTGTTTATAGGCATGGCGATTATAGAGGTTATGCATTGCGATTCAGAACGCTCCAGTCGGTTTATGTGAAAATTAACTGATATTTATGTCATGGATCGCTCTTCCCCGTTCGTACGAAAACGTTAGAATTTAAACGATGCCGTTGCATCTAAATATACTGTCTAAGATTAAAAACATTTTTTGGTTGCGGAGCACGGTCTTAGCGGACACCAACCCTATAATTATAATATTATCATAATTATTAGTACCTATTAAACATACCGGGTCAAACTGGATCAAACTACCCAATATTCTCGGGTAGTAGTATTAATCGTGAGGTCAAGCTGAAGTGGAAAATCACGTCGTCGTTGCACTCGCGTACGAAAGATCTCCGTTTATCGTCGATTCATTCAACGGGGCCGCAATAAGACATGAAAAAAAAAAATAAAAACGAGTGAAAAAAATACCTTTTTTTCTGTTTTTAACCGCCCTTTCGTGAATGAGATACCGACGATGACCACACGCAAGCAGACAGCAATTTCATGCTTTTATCGCAACCGTTTCTCGACATCGAGACTATATAATACAGCGGCCGCCGTCGTGAAGCCATACGGTAGGTCGAAAAGGATGACGGTGATAACGAAGACGACGTCAACAATAAATAAATGTTTTTACAATAAAATATATAGGTAATCGCATACCTGTACAAAAGATATATACCGACACGATCGGTATAGCGCAGGGTTGCAATGATAATAGTAATTGGGGTCGCCGTGTGGCTGCAGACGTGTGTGCGTGTTTAAAGCGGACCCGCGTGTATGTGTGTCTGTGTTGCTGTGTAAAAAGAAGAATAACACGTGAAAATAAAAACAACTCCGTTACGCAATATTTCAAAAGATGTAGAATTCATTTTATTATTATTATTATTATTATTATTTTTATTATATTGTTAAGCGTCCAAAGATAAACATCCGAACGATGGATAATAACGACGACTGACTGCAACAGCCGACGACTAAGGATTGATATCGATATCGATACGTATATATATATATATATATATATATATATGTGTGTGTGTGTGTACAATAATAATATCGTTATACTATTATATTGTATTGTAGCGAAATACAGGTGTCCCTTTTAAGTAGTGATTGAACGCCGGTCAACACCAGACCACACTGCGGACGATGTGGCGGTGGCGGTGCAGATAAATATACACACGACAACAGAGACCGACCGCACACAGCGCGATACTTTGTGGCTGTATTGCTATATATATATATATATTAATAATTTGTAATATACATCTTACACGGGCTTTTACTGTCAGTAAGTACGGCCGGATAAAGAACAGTGATATAATATCGTTACCACCCGTGTGTACGGGTAAAGGTAACACGCAAATATAGATACATAATATTATTGAATCGTACGGAACAAGTGTTGTAGTAAGTCATCGGCGACAAAGCAATAATATGATATGACAATATATGCAGCATAATAAACGTGATGATTTAGGATAGATATATCCGGTGTTAGAATGGACGATTCCCGAGAACACAGCATAACAGGAATAATTCTCTGTAAATACGTATATTGAAATCACACAGAAATTGCAGATACCAATAATTGTAGTTTATGCACCACAAAAGTAAATAGCGGTATTATATCATATTGTATAACTATAATAGATCTCCAGATGGCTTTGAACTTATATTCTAATTTATAACTATAAGACATTAATAAACCAATACAAATTCATGATAAAAATGCCAATTTATATTTCTCGGACACATCGAAATCCCGATAAAGATTTTCAGAACAACATAAGACCTAGAGTCTAGTCTCTTATCTGTATTATAGTTTTAAACTAGCAATAACATTAATGAGGAACTATATACTTTGTATATATATATATATCATAAATCATAATATATTATATGAATATTATGTTGGAGATTCGAGTGTTAAGATAACAATGAATAATTAACAAGAAATATACCTATATAAATTGTTTTTAATAGTTACGTTATTTTTCTAAAATTATAAAAATTACTTAAAATGTTTCATTAGTAGTTAAATAGTTTATTTACTATAGTAGTTATATATTAGAAATATTATACTCTAAATAATATTTTTTTTTATTTGCTAAAAATATTAATTTTACATAATGATTAACTATAGCACAGTTATGTACCTATACCATTAAAGGTTGGATTTTAAAATACTTAATATAATAAAATAATATTGTTATACGTATGTTAAAATTACATGAATATTGTATACATATAATATATGTAACTATTTATAAAATAAAAAAGTATTTACTAATAAAATAATTGTCTCTTAGTAATGCTAAGATACACATTCTGTGAAATTTTTATTATACTAACTAATCTACTCGTTTAAATATAATATAGTTTATATTAATATTATTCTATTCAGTATACAAATTAATATTTTTGGTAAATTTACAATAAACAAATAAAACTATACGATCCATTGACAATTATAAAAACAATAAAAGATGGAACATATAATAAATATTAGTTACAATTTTGATTTTTATCTTTATTTATCATTTTAGATCCTCAAACATTGTTTGTAATGATATTACTATGGTTAAATTAATATAATATGTATATATTTAGGTACATTTATATTTGACAGTGTAAATAAAAAAATTTAAATAATTGTATTCACAAACGAAAAAATATTTTTATAAAAATTAGTTTTAAATTTTTTTCTTTCATATTATATCCATCTAAATATAACAGTTAAAATATTCAATTACATATTTATTATAATGTCTTTTAACATATTATTAACTGAAACGACTAAACTATAGAAATCACCAGCCATGTTATTAAAAACTTTTTCAACAAATAGGACTTTAGGTTTAATTGATAAATATTGCAATATGAATTCTAACGAAACTGTTTTTATTTTATTTCGTATGAACATTCCAGACATCTTAAAAAGCTTTTCTAGCTCTAAGTGCGTAGCTTGTACTTGATTAAAAAAACTTGTTGAGGTATCGCTACTACTCGTATTTGGTTCATTATCCTGTGGTGCTACTTTCGTTAATTCGACTGGATCGTTTTTTTTAAAAATTATTTTATACTCTTTGTGAATTTCTTCTTTTTTTAAACACATTTCACATATCAATGATGAAAATTGACTAACTTTAGCTACTAATAGTGATAAACTTTGCGGAAAATTTGAATTATCAAGTAACGTCTGACATATATTGAGGAACTTAGTGCATTCATTAGAATTAAATAAACTAAATTTGGGATTTACCTGTATGGTTAAGTAATGAATAATAACCCACATCTTTGAATATGCCATACCAATAACAAATTTGAAATATAAATCATAAAAGGCGTATACGTGCGATGGGTGTATAATTATTGCATTTATGTTCATGTAAACTTCTTTAATGTTTTTCATCTCTCCTTTCCAAAAAAAACTTACTGTCTGTATATCTTCTGAAGAAAATTTTGCGTTTAAAAAATAATTTTCATAAAATTTATCAATATCTAATACCATTATGTGATTCGAAATCATCCGTGTGTTTGGGTTGGTTTCAAAACTCATCAGAAATGAATTGAAATGATTTATAAGTATATCGTTATTACCTATATCCTCAAAATTTGTACTGTTTAATAATAAAAAATTGAAATTTGGTGGATTGCAGTTATCAATACTATATGCATTTAAAATAGACATAACCGTGGTAATCATTGGTATTTGATTGAATTCAAAATAATTATGGTGCTTTGAATTTAATACAACGTATAAATCGTATGAAACTTTTAAAAGGTCACTACATTCTTTGTACGTACACCATTGTATTACATCGATAGACCGTTTTCTAATCATTTTTAAAATAGTACTTGCTCTTGACAAAAATTCGTTTCTGTCATTTATATTTTTTCCGTCAATCATATTCATAGTTGTAGTTAAATCGAGACAAACACTATACAAATCTCTAACATATTGGCATATACTATTCGACAGTCTATCATTCACATCGGATCGGACGATTTCACTGATTGATACATCCTTGTTCTTCACAATGTTTTCGACTTTTGTCGGATTTCTTATGAATGGTATATAATATTTAGCAAATTCTTTACGTAATAACTTTAAAACCGAAAAATAACAGAAAAAATCTTCACTTCTTAAATTTATGTATGTTGTAAATTCATTAAAATCATTTTTAACTTCAGTTGGAATATTGGTTTCTAAAATTATATCGGTAATCGAGTTATGGAATTCAGCAATTTTATAAATCAGTGTATTAATTTCTCTATTTGAATGTTCTTGGATTGTAAATAAATCAATAAAATCGTCTGGCAAATCTATAAATGTTGGTATCAAATTAAAATGTTCTATCATCCATTTAGAGTCTGTCTTTAAAACCATAATTACTTTAAAATATATTAATTTTACAATTACATTCAAAATTGATTCCTGATACCATAATATTAATTCAAGGTCACTTTCATGTTTTTCAATTTGTTGTAAAATCTGATAAATTGAAATTGTTCCAAATGTTGTGTTAACTCTTGCGTTAGAAATCTCTCGTGAAACAGTACTTGAAGTATCAGTCACTATGTATGTTAACAACATTTTTTGTGTACAACAACTATTATGGCTTGCTAAATTCAGTCTATTAATACATTCAAAAAGTTTGTTAATTAAATCATTTGTTTCAGCCGATTTAGTTATCCAGAAACCAAAAAAAAATTTAGATTTAATAAAATTATCGTAATATGTTTCATTAGGTGTATGGACATAACAATTTGTAGCCATGAAGTTTTGAATTAAGTTCAATATTCCAAGAATCGAACGAATGACTACAACATCAGGTGTTTTCTCTTTTATTGATTCCGTATTGTTATTTAAAGGCAGCGTTAAAAAGTGCATTTTAAATTTTAGTAATAATAATGTTTTTATAAACAACGTATCATAATTTTTCGAATTGGCAAGATCTAAAAAGTTATGTAGTAAAATATCTATAAAGCGTCTAACATAAGTCTTGATTTCACTTAAATTCTCTAATAAACTCTCATAATTCTTATTAAATACATCATTATATTTATTCAAAAATTTTGGTTGATAAAGTAATGGGAATCTGTTGATGAATTTGAATAACTTATATTGAGTCCATTCAGCAAATGAACAGCTTATAAATATATAAAACATATTTAATTTCATGTATTTAGTTACCTCGTGGTCTGTAGTTGAAGGTAAATATGCATAATATATAATATGTTCAACATCGTATAGTGTTATTTTATTTGACAAACCATCTAATGGCGTACATTTTAATTCTTGAATTATATTTTCTTGTAACTCTGATAATTCAGTTGCAATAATGTTGAACTGGATCGACGTAATACACAAAAATATAAATATTTTATATTGTTTTATACTAAACATTTTAACATTAATATTTGCATTAAATTATGTATTTAATTTTCCCATTTTTTTAGTTTTGTTTTATAACTTTCGATATTGTTTTTATTACATTTTCATTTTTCAACATTGTTTGTATAGCTGTAACCACTTTGTTCATTTAATTAAATAAAAATTTCGATAATAGCACCTTAGTATTGTCAAATCATTTACTTACGAGTACAAGTGAAGACGCTAAATAATAAAAAGTACGTTGTTTAATGTTAATCACAAAACTAATTTTCTTACAAGACTTGTAATTAAAATATTTTTTTTAAATAATCGAGAATAATGAAAAAAAAACTTAAAGAAATACAATAATTTTTAGAAAAAACTAATTTTGACAAAATCAATTAATTTATTGTTTATTACTAAAAAACAAAAAAAACGTAGAAATATGAAATATTCACAGAATATTTATAATAGCATTTTCATACATGGTATAATTTTCAAAAAATGTCAACTTTCTCTGAGTTATTTATAGGCATAGACAATTTATTCACTTACTGGTTAAAAAATATTGAAAGCGTATTTTCACAATATTCTTTAGTGTGCATTTAAAATTATACTCATGAAAATATTCATCAGGCTCTAAAAAATTTACAAATTATCATATGAATAAAAATGTATACAGATTTTTCTCTAAATATCTTAAATTTTAAAATGTAACGTAAGATTTTTCGTTAGTTTTGCTATAAATAACCGAAAAAAAAAAAATGAATAAAAATATTAACTGAAAAGTTACATTTATGACCGTTTGAAGTTTTACATATTCTCCGTAAAACAATTATTTTTTCTCAAACAATTTTTTTTTTTTTTTTTAATGCATTAAATATTTACCATGAATAAACAAAATTTTCATAAAATATATATGTTAGTATTTCCTAAAAATAGTAATTATACTATTTTTTAAATATTTTGACTTTTTTTGAACTATTTATAGGCATAAGAAGTTTTCGAGTTTTTAAACTTCTTTATTTTTTTAGATAATGAGTTCTTGAAAATTCCATTATAGATCTACATAAATTATTTTTAAATCTATAAAAGTATAATTAAAATACATTACCACAATTCTTTTGTATCTATTTAAAGCTTACATTTAAAAAAAATAAAATTATTAAAATCACAAATTATTTATAAGCTACAAGTATTTTGTAGTAAAAAATTTATAAATTTTTCAATATTTATAGCTAAAGATTGAATATGTGAATGTATTATGATATTTATTTTAAGAAGGTACTAATTTATACTGGAACTAAGAAATTTCAAACAAATTATACATTCAGAATTATTTTTTATTGATATTTGAAGTTAGACAAAATCACGTATTTAAATGATAAATATATTAATTATTTTATGAAAAAACATATCATAAAAATATAAAATATATTTAATTTTATGTACTCATTTACCTTAAGTTTTGAAAATAGTATTAAATATCCATACATTCAAAGTTCAATATTTCAGTGTTATTTGATAAACCATCTTGTATTGCCATATAATGTAAATTTTTATTTATATTTTTATCGAATTCTAATTTTATCGAAATTAAACTGAAAATGTAATTAACGTAATAAACAAAAATATTATTATATAGTATAATTTTATTCTCAATATGTTAACATAGTAATGTAAAATTTAGTTCAAATTTACTATTACATAAGAAGTTTTTAAATTTTTGATTTATTAGGTTCATAAAATTGAATATGTTGATATAGGTAATACAATTTTCAGGTTTTTTTTAATCGTATATACAAAATTCATATTAAATTTTAAAATTAATAAATTTATAAAAGCATTATTTTTTTACTAAAAAATAAAAATAAATTCAGTATTAATAATTAATTTCTAATTAAACCGCATAAGTAAGAAATAATTTGATTTTGTAATCACAATCGGTCCAATTTTTTTTTTTCGAAAATTTAAAATTATACAATTTTATTCTCTCAAGTATATTTTTATTGTTCTTATATGTGCTTCATCAATGTTTAATAATGTATTCATCACGTTGTAGTACAATAAACATATGAAACGTATAATAAAATAGTATTATAATACAGTCAAATTCGCTTATTACGATCTTCAAGGGACCAAGAGAATCTGATCATTATAACCGAACTTCGTTATATCCAGATTATAAAATGTAACAACACATAAGATATAAAACCAACCAACAATATCGAGGTAAACGGCATCGTTATAAGCAAATTCGACTGTAATTACATGGATAAAAAATGTTAGTATATTAAGTTTAATGTGAGTATTCCAATGTTAAATTAAAAGTTATACATATAAATATTTATATGAATATATGTAATATTTAATTCAAATTATCTATAAAATATTTAATTTTTGTGTTTCTTAACAGTTTTATTTTAAATTTTGTATTACGTTTTCAATTCTACGCCACCGAAAATAAAACTTTAAAAAACTTTTTTTTCGTATTTGTACGTAATATTTATTACATCATATCAGTTTTTACATAGCTTAATTTACAAATATTATTTCAATTCAAAAAATATTATCTTTAAATATGAGAGCACATCGCGGCATAACCATTCATTATGAAATATGTTTAAAACAACAATTTTATGTTGGTTTATATCGTTTTTACTTAAACATATAACTCAAGATGTTACCTGTTGATTTTAAGTTTGGTTACCCCTAACAGTAACGTAGTTATGACTATTTTTTTTGGGAATAATATGGATATTTCACAGAAATTTTCACAATTTATAAGGAAGAAAATATACAAACATTTATACTTCATAATTTATAATAATTCATACATTATATTTAATTTTGTATGATTATAATAATCTTTTAATTGTCTTAACTGCTGTTAACACAATATGTAAATATATTATATATATATATATACTATATAGGGAGTGATATAATATTACCCATATCAATCCCCCGCCCCAAATTACATCACTGATAGAAAAAAAACAAAAACTTAAGATCCAATGCTAGTACTATGATTAAGAAATTGATTGTAGGTACCGTTATATGTACGTCAACAAAGCAAAACATTTCAAGTTTGGTTATTTTTCTTCGATAATTCGGTTATAAATTTACAGAGAAACATTATGATTAAAAATTTCAGTCACGCTAAAAACTAGCAATATATTTTTGTATTCAAATTAATACACTGTTTCAAGAGTCAAACAAATAACTACATCATCAGATGTTTTAACGTATGTGGTTCCATATTATTTGCAGAGAACATCACAAAGTAAATATTAAATTTAAGGCGTAAAATTTATTTAAAAAAAAGTATATAAGTTGGTACTGCTCTGCTGTACAATACGTAATACGTGTCAAATGTATCACATTAATGGGTGTATAAAGACGGCTCAAATAGAAAAGGGTTCACCAATCTGACAGCAACTGGATGCTTTGACTTAAGCTCTCACCTTCTCAAAAAGTGGCTTATGATATAACTCACACACTTTGACTGACCAGCTATTTACCAACATTGTGAAGGTAGAATAGAATATTATCCCTAAAATCCATGCAACTGCCTAGTCGCTGTTGAACTAATGTTAAGAATAGCTAAAAATACTTACGATTAGTTTTACTTGATTCTAGATCCTATTTAAATTCTCTGTTAGTCTACTTTTTAAGTTCATTATTGATTGTATATTACCTACATGTTGAAAATTTCTGATTTATAAAGTAATTGGAATTTTCCAATGAATTATAACATATGCTAAGTTTTGTCAATAAATGAATAGTTTGAATAGTTCACAATAATATTAAATTTGTTGTATTACATTACCTTGTTGTAGATGAATAGAACCAAATATACACATTTAATGTACCTATTCAAAAAATTAAGCAGATTTATATTTTATGATTTACATTTTCTATTGTCATATTGTATAGTTCTTTGTAAACGATTTTCTGTAATTTTGATTATTCTTTTGCATAAATTTTTTATTTGATCGAAGTAATATTATATAAAAATAAATATTAATATATTATAAAATTGTATAATCAACACTTTACACAAAAACGTACTATAAAATACTATTAACTACTCGTATAAAGCTTTTTTTGTCTATTACATAAGGTTTATAAGATTGAAAATGTTTGTATTAACAATTACTGGCATATTTGTACAGCTGCGATTAGTAACTGTTTCAGTTTAATTAAATAAGCTATAAGCTTCATGGCATTCTTATCTTCAAATAGTTGAATACAAGTAAAGCAGCTAAATATTAAATTTGATTAAATTTGTTTTTTATAATAAAATACATTTTCCTAGAACAATTTTAAATATATTAAATAAATGCTTTTTAAAATGATTTTCAAAATTATTACTAATATTACAATACTTGATCTGAGCTAAATTAGTTTTTTTTTTTTTTAAGTAGCGGTACTCTATGAAAATATTTGATAATCCAATTTTTTTTTTTATCAAATCTCTCTTTTATTGAAGTTCGTGGCGTAGAAGTCTAATTTGTTCACGTTGGAAAGTAGTCAGATCCGAGGTTTGTCCAAAAATTCTTAAGCTTATCGACAGATATTTTACCATTTACTTTGTTTATATAATCAAATTAATTGTATTCTTTGAGTCAATCGAAATCACTTTATCGTGAAAAAAACTGTACTAACTATACTGAAACAAACATAAATTATAATTGCAGTTATATTGATATAATTCAAAAACATCATTAGTGGATACTTATAACCATTACATTTATTATAATTTTTTCTTTATGCAATTACATTTTAAAATTATTATGTAGATAAATTTTAAGATGTTATACATTTATATCACAAATTTTTTCTCACTATTTTATGTAAGATCTTATTGAGTTAAAAGTAGTCAATAAAATTATTAATGTTTAATAAAAACTATAAAATTTATTATAGTACATCATACTATACTATTATAATAATTAAATAGTTATCATTTAATAAAATGCAACATTTTGAAAAAATAAATCAAATCAACCTATCGTAATACTTTAAGTAAAATAAACTACTTTAATAGCTATATTAAAAATTACATCAATAAATTTACTTTAAAAGGCTTACAGGCCATTTCCGCTAAGAACTGCAGGGTACAATACGATTGCGAACGAATGTCGCTTATCAAAAAATTTGTTTTTTTAGCAGAAAACGAACGATTGCGAATGTTTTTTATAGGCTACGTTGCCAATTTTATAATTTCTGAATATGTTTTATTTTGTTCGGGAATTCAATTAATTTTTTTTTTTTTTTTTGTAAATAATAACTATTCAATATAAATAATACAATGTTACATAATAACTACGTTACAAACTAAAATAATACGAACTGTTTAAAATGTTGATTAATTAAAATAATTTAGGAGTTTAAATAATAATAATAATAATATTGCTACATAATGTATAAACTATAAACTGAAAAAATCATAGTTTTTAAAAAAAATTTCTACACTTTTTTCTTATTTAGGAATTTCCAATTTTTTGTAAATATAAAATTATATCCTTGTGGATTTTATAAATTAGAATCACTATAATATTTTAATGTTAATTCAATTTTAGATTTATCTGTTTTAGCCATAGAGTTATGTAAATTGTTTTGATAGTGTAATAGCAGAAAGCCGTTATACCTACTATTTAATTATTTTAAAAATTTGTTAATGACTAACACCATGTAAAAACGTTCGCAATCGTGAAAAGGTCTGTTCGCAATCGTTCCATTCGCAGTCATATAGCACCCCTCAGAACCATTTTTTGTTCACAATAATATATCTCTGAATTAAAATTTAATACACTCACTCGACATCCATTATACAGCAGCAGAGTAATACTTACTTACTTAAATTTTATTTTTTTTGTTTTCTCCAATTATTGAAAAAAGTACTGAAAATATTTTTACTTTAAATACTCAATGTAAAACTGGATCCAATTTGCTGCCAGAATAACCATCTGCAAAAATCAAAGTATTTTTACTGCCTCAGAAGATGACACATCCAAACAAAAACACACATATGCATTGTAAAATCAATACATTCATCTTTCCACTGAAAATCTAAGATATTCCTAGATATTAATTTTTTGTAATGAAACTCTATGTAAAAATTTAAAACTTGATTTGTATAATATAATTTACATTTTCAGATTTTTCCAGTGATTGTTGTGACATATCGTGAATTTTATGATGTAATTTTTAAACTTTATCTACATTATTCAAACAAAAAACTTTCCTTTATTTAAATTAAATTTAAGACTAGTTACAATACTACTATTGATGAATTGATGAGTAATGATAAAGGATTATTGCGAGTCGCTGAAGTCTGTACATCACAATCACTTAAATAATTGTGTCTTTCGTCGTTTTGTGGTTAAATTATTTTGAAAAATTATCCAAATTGTATTTAATTATTTTAGATTTATTTACATTTTTTAAATTAATTATGTTTAATATATATATATACATAGTTATTAGGATATATATTTATTTTTAATTATAATTGTTTTTTATAGTTAAATTATGTGTATTATACTGTTATACTCCACTTAAATATTCGTTTATTACAATATATCAAATATTATAAATTATAATACATCAAATTTAGGACTGTATATATATCAAGTAAATACGAAAAACAATTCCCGCCTAACCTTGTTGAGTAATAAACAATATGACGATAAAATAATACAATAATAATTTAAAATACAATTGTTTGGGTTTTGGTGTACAATACTTCCGCCCTTCCATGTAACAATATTACAATATTAAGCAATGAAATAGTGACAGTAATTATGTTAAATTATTTTAAGTTGAACAATACAAAATACAAATGTATTTAAAAATAATGCTCATTAGTCATTAATATATAGTAAACTTATAGTTAAGCTACTTTGAAATATAAATTTTATTGTTTTCCTAAAATCTATCAATTGGTGCTGTTCGAGAAATGTTCTGGTTCAAACTGGACTAGTATAACGATGGACTCGTTTCCAAAACTGCGTCGTTCATTTTTGGACTATCTGATTCATTTATTGGTTTTTAGAAGTAGTGCTATAAAACCTTTAGTAACAGCTTGATCAAAGTGTTATTTCCATATAACACTACTCTCCTCAGCTTATACTTCGAATATATTTTTGGCGATATTATTTGTCACCGTGCATATTACTTCCTATTGTTGCTATCTTGGTAGTCTATATACACACTCCAATAACATTTATAAATTGTACATTTAGAAATCAGCCTAGAGTAACCTTTTCAAATTTGTTTATTCTTAGATTATTAGTTCAGAAATTTTTAGATTTAAAATAAAAATAAAAATGTATAATTAATATATTTTGTATAAAGGTATATAGGTGAAACAGTGAATATTTTATGAAATTACTTTTTATCATGACTATCTTTGCGGATTTGTATGTTGTTTTTTTTTTGACATAATGAAATACGTTAAGTTTTGTTTTCTGATACAATAATTTTCTATTTAACTATCAAAAAACCTTAATGAAACTATTATGAAAATTATAATTACAAAAAAATAATTTTATTTCACTTCATCCCAATTAATATATGTATTGTAAAATGTTCTGAACTTCAAAAGTTCGATTCGTATATCTTTTACTGCCGTAATCATATTTTTATTGTTATTGCCATAATTTTCAATAGAATTATCGACGTCACTTTTTATTTTTACCCAATCATTTTCTGATATTTTTTCACATGTTGGTTCTCTCTCTGGGAACTTTAAATCTATAACTATTCCTAATTCTCGTATTGTATTTTCTATTTGTATAAATTCATTTGAACTTAGATTGAGAGCGCCATATGTAATTATATGTTTTTTAATATTAAATAAACATGAATTATAAGCATTTGTAAATTTTCGAGGAAAAATTTTTTCATCATCGGTATTAATTTTCCGAAAATTCTTCTGTATCAAATTGAAATCAAAAATGTTTTGAATTGGTTTCTGTGAATAGTTCCATAGAAGATTTTCTAGATTAATTCTTAATTCATAGTATAAAATTCCCATCACAAATTTAAAATAAATATCATACAATGCATAGATATAGAAAGGGTTTAAAATGTCAATTTCAGCATTTTCAAATATTTCGTAAACAGTTTTCAGCTCTCCTCTCCAGTACAACCATATGTTTTTGCCAGAGGATATATTATTGTCAAAAATATTTGTTTTTAATTGTTTAAAAAAATATTTAAGATTCGGTAAGGTAGTGTTTGATTTTAAATTAGGTCTTAAACTTATTAAGGTTTTCAAGTAATCAATTATTTCTTCATTTTTTGTTGGAGGTGTTCCAATTTTTTCGTATTCAATATTGTTAAAAATAAAATTTTCATATTTCTCGTTTTTACAGGCTTCAAGTCCATACTTATCTAATGCTATCATAATTATGTATAAAATCCGGACAAGTGCAAAATTATTTTTATTTTTCCAACCGTTTGTCTCATCTTTTTTGATTTCCAGGACAGGAATAATCTCCATTATTAGTTCAGTCATAAAACGATCCCGAATCGTGTCATAATATTGATCAAATATGTATTCCAAAATGTTTGAGAAACAATAAAAAATATTGGAAACTTCTTCAGTATCATTTATCGTTATATTTTCACTCTTTATTTGATTTTTAGTAAGATATATACTATATTCAACACAATATTGATACATTTTAATAACTAATTCACACATATTGTCATAGTTTATACCTGAGTAAAATTTAATTTTTTTATACTTATCTTTTCCATTGGGTTCTTTATAGTTATAATATCCTTGCCACTCATTATTTGATTTTATAATTATATTATTATACACAAAATCAAAAACTTTATAAGAGTTCCTCTTTTGAATCAGATAATTTTGTTTATGATCGAATCTTAGAAGTTGAAAAACATTAACGAAACATTTATAATCCGAAATTCGGTTAATTATTGCGTCCATAAACATTTCCAATGAGGAATGGTCCATATCCTCCTTTTTTAATTTATCAATGATGAAATATGGCAACATCTTTGATGAATCTGTTTTAGAACTAATCATTGGATATTTCAATATTTGATCACAATATTCAATCAATGCATCCTTCAGTTTACTTCTTTCAGTTTTTGTAATCTCTTGGTTTGATGCTAAAAGATTAAAGCCGGCTACTAGTTCTTCCGAGTCGATCGTGGAGTTTGTAAACAAAAAGTTCAGTGATTTAAATCCTTCGGTAATTTGCATATTTAAAACCTGATCTTTCATCAATAATTTATATGTTTTATTACAAATTAATTTTATGATTGCATTTAATACAATTTTCATATACCAATATATTATATCGAGATTGTCAGTTTTTTCAATCTGGTAGAACATATCGTGAATAACTGTTGGTTTTCTCTCTACAAAAACACTTACGTTTTTCAGTTCTTTTGATACAATATCTTCTGAAGTCAACACAGTTCCCAATAAAATTTGTCGAACGCTATAACGTTCAAAATGTGTTACTAAACCGATCGACGTTAGATCCTTCAAAAATTCATTGATATCAATGTTATACATGTTTGTTTTGGTTTTAGTCATCGAATAACTAAAAAAATATTTGTTATCGTAATGTGAAGATCTAACATCACAATTGTACGTTATAAACTTTTGAGCTTCATTTACTTTTTGTAGAATCCTTGTTACTGTTGTTTCAACACCAATATTATAGTCTTCTAACAAAAAAGTGTTCAATAAGATATTTGTAGATATTAATAATTGCAATAAAGAGGTATCGACCATTTTATTTATTCTGTTGTAAGAATTCATAGTTATGAAATTGAACAGTACGTTCATAAAGCGTTCCGTTTTGTTCATAATATACTTGATTTGATGTTTTAATTTATTAATATCTCGGCTGAAATTACTTTTATAACTATCATCGGTAAGTTTGTACATATACGGGATACGTTCGACTAATTCAATTAATTGATTTTGAATCCATTCAGCAAAGACACAATTTATACAAATATAAAACTTAATTGACTTACTTTCGTTAAAATTTTTATCTTCATCTTCGATCGTAGTATCTAATTTTTGTGAACTGTTCATGTATATTCTGCATTTAAAGGTTACACCCTCAACATATGTTATTTCGTCTTCCATTCGATGACATACTAAGTTATTAATGTATTTCAATGTTGAAAGTTCTTCGTTAGAATGGACTTTATACGTTAATGTCACGAGACATAGGACACAAAATAGCAATTTTTTTACACACAACATTGTACCAAAACGACTTGTACTTTTGTATTTAACGTATTTTATTTCAACGCCATTACCTGCGCTGAGCTCGTTTTGTAACTATTTATTTAATAAAAGTAACAACTACGACAAATGTGTAAAAAAGTTATAAATGTGCTTACCAGACACATTAAATAATGCATTTGACGACAAAAACGTGTTCAACATATTTTATTCTTGTTGTTACGATCGAGTTTTGAACAAGAAAAATATTATTCTTAAAAAAGTGTTAGGCAGTAAAAATTATTTAGAATTTTTATTCAAAAATACAATATTTTTTAATCTATGAACCTAGGTTGTTACACAATAGCTTAGAAAAGAAAAATATTCTCTACTTTAGAGAGTGGTAGATTATTTGTAGGGAAATTCAAATTAATTTTTTATGAATATTTGTTGTTTAAATTTTATATTTAACGTAAAATAACTATTTATCGTCAAAATAATGTTGTTATTTTGTTGTGATTTAAAAACAAGTTGGTAAAAATGTTCACCAATTAGTTTATATAATTATAATTTTCTATACATGATATAATTTTCAAAATATTTTAACTGTTTTTTTAGCTATTTATAATTGCTGGAATTAAAGCTTAAGTAGACTTAAGATTTAGGTATTAACATAAATAAAATAACACGACTTAATAATGTTATTAAGTTAATACGATAATGTAACTATAACTATTGTAAAACGCAACATACAACTGTACTGCATCAGTTACTGTGATCACAATAGGACGTTTAATTAACGTAGATATTTGCGTACATCGAACAGACCTATTTATACAATATCATCATTGACATCATATAATATTCTTAAGTCATAATCTACAACCGTGTAACAATCGAAAGTTATGACCTAATATATATTTTAAAAATAATTACATTTTTTTCTTTTTAAACTACACATTAAGAATATTTTAAACTTAAAACAATACATGTAAATAATAATACTGTCTATTCACATTTTTATAATCATATGAAATATATGCGAAATTTCCTTCAAATCACTGGCGAAAACGAAATTAATTTTTTTTTTAATTTGTTGAAACGTACGCCTAAAACTGATCCAATGATTTATGTTGAGATATCGACGTATAATAGTTTCCACTGGTATACTTGAAGAATTAGGAACAAGCATGTTATCACACGGCGTTATGACGTTACGACTACTCACAATCGCACGTCGTATAAACTATAAATAAAAAAAATAATAAACTGATAAATAACTATAAAACATAACACTAACACACTGGTAGCTGTTTTCGTCTACATTACGTTTCACGACCTACGACTCCTCATTCCAGCGTCACATATCCGAAGCTCCGCTAAGCCTGAAGGCTAATTCAAACGTTTTTATGCATTTCTACAGAGTATACCACCAAATCCACACAAATAAACTTCTTGTTGAATTTAATTTTTTTAAATAGTTATGTTAAATATATTATTTATTTATATTTTAATTCGATTTTTTCAAATTTTGTCTTATGTTACTTAAACAGTTTTATTTAAATTATACATAAGGTATCAATATTATACACAAATTAGTACGTACAAAAACAAAGTCAAGATCTGAGGCGAGCCGATTCCGCCCATCAGGTATCAGTGAATTCCTACGCGAGAATTTAACAAGTAAAAAATTAATAGATCCTCGATTATCCGAACGTCAATACACGTCAATTGATGTTTCTTAACGTATAGACCGGTTACCGGTTTTATCATTATTCATTAATATATTTTTATTCATAATAATTTAATGTGTAGTAATAATGAATGTGATATAATATATATTAAATATAAAATTACATTTGCAATTTTTCAAAAGTTCCCAGTATTCGAATTTTCATTTATCCAAACTAGATATTGTGATCTTAATTAGTTCGGTCGAATAATCGAAGTTCAAGAGATGTATAATTTCCAACACGGTAAAAAATTACGCAGAACAGTAAGTTATTACATGACGAAAAAATTACCATCTGAAAACCTATCTAATAAATTATCAAATCTAATAAATTCTGTTATTGCTGAATTTTAAAATAAAAAATATGTAAGTACCAATACATTTGTACACAGATAATAATGAATATGATTTTTTAGTTTTTAAGAAAACTGTACGAATTTGTATCATTAACATCTCCACCGGTTTCGGTACTTACAAGTTATATAATTTTTCCACCGCGCAAGAACTAACATAATATATATATATATATATATATATATATATTTTTTACTTACTTATATCGTGTAGAAACTCACATACAAACAAGTCGGTACCTGGAAAACTACTACTGTGCCGCATATGGATATAGACTTCAGCCCTCCGTCGTATGATATATTATATTGTTGTCAACGGATTTTGCTCAACGGCAAGTACGCCGCCTTGTCCGTGAAATCGCGCTATACATATTATTATTATACAATAACCGTATTAAAGTGTAGTCGACAGAAGACAACCGTCGGACAACGCGATACGAAGGCGGCGGCACACATCTAGATTACCCGTCGTGCGCGCAATAATAAATATTACGATATTATATTAAATCACATCATATCATAATAACATGTGGCCCAACAACACCTATAGTACCGTGGAGGCGACTCGCCACGATGCGTGTCGGCGACCGATGTTTGATAAATATTTCCAAATAAAGAGGCGGTCTCCTATCATGGCGTGCCGGCAAGACGATAATATCATAGCCAGGTATGTGTGCCTTTTTTTTTAGATGATATGAGGAATAAAGATGCCGGATTGTCGACGCGCGGCAAGATATCAATAATATACACGGCACATCGCCTTTATTCGGACGACGGCTTCCTTTGCGCGAACCGTGAAGAATCGATTGCTCTCCGTACACCGTGTCCACACAGTCGCCGTGTGTTGCTGCGAGACCCCAACCTCTGTAGAATATTGTAATAAAAACATATCGTACTATATACGGGGACCCGCGAAGCCGATTTTTTTGGACCACCCTGCAGTCTCGTTTAGCATCCTTTTTCTCGTACGTTATATTATTATTATTGTTATTATTGTGTTTTCTGGGCGGCGAGTAACGCACGGCAATATATTATTGTACAGTTGTCTAAGTTGTCTGCAGCTTGGAGACAAAATTTATTTTTATTTTATTTTTTTTTTGCGGGCAACGAGATGAAGGTTTTGATGGTGAAGGACTGAGTGTTCATTAATCTAAAACGACGATAAGACGAGTATACATATAATCTTGTCGTGTCAAGTGTATTATGAAAACCGTCAACATTCGATCGGATTGGGATCATCGAGACGGGTGATATCAAAAATTAAAACAGGACGTGTTCTTCACAAAAAAAAAAAAAATGGTAGTAGTGTGTACAATCACAACCATGGAAACGAACCACAACAAACGAGCAATATCCGTTCGAAATCGGTTCATCGGAGGACGACTATTGTGACATTACGATAATAATACTGAAATAGCATTGTAAATTATTTAAAAAAATAAAATAGTTAATTATTCACAGTCTAACTTTACACCATCAACTCGCATATAAATAAATATGCGTCAAAAACATTGATTTGACAAAACATTCAAAACTACCATTGTAACAAAATCGTCTCATAGTCGTATGGTGCATCAAAGCGATAAAACGTGATTTAAAGTTGTAAATGAATGATCGTTAAAAAAAAATAGTCGACATTTTCGAAAGTCATGTGTTTGGTCATATACTTTCTGCCAATTACTTTTTGTTGCGTTTTTCTTATTCAATTTGATTACCAACGACCATCTTTACATCATGATTACACGCATAAATTATACAAACTATACCTAACTACAGATATATGAATATAGTATGTGATCTACCGATATTTTATTTTCTACTACAGCTGAGATACCAACATTAGTTTATTGTTTGTCGTATTATTTGTTATGTTGGACCAATGTATACATTTTATCTTTATATTTCTCAGTACTTAATATGTTACAGTGAAGTAAGACCGACAACTGTATCAGAGAAATGGACCGAAGAAATGAACAAAAAATAATTGATTGAGTCTCAGTTATATATATTGTGTACTTTTAGGTTACTGAAAATTAACTTATTCAAATGGTAAAATTTACGAAGATATTTAAAAATTATGTTTGTGATTAAATGAATCACTGTAGATACATTACCTTTATCCCACATATTATCCTTTTGGAGATTCTGATAAGATAGTTCAAACTGATGAATATCTGTTACACGGTACTCGGAAAAATAATAAAATACGCTTTTTACTTACAAATATAAAAGCTGCGTTTATACCAATACAACAAAAGAATATGTATTAAATTAAAATATAAATTTAATTTTTACTATACATAAGTATGTATAAAAACTAAAAAGTAGATAGTACAATATACTGTAATTATTATAGTGTACTGAACTTTTCTTTTTGTATACTGCATACTGGAAAATGGCCGTTGTTTTAATGTATTAAACCCCAAACAATGCGATATATATTTATTTTTTTTGAAAATAATTCGTTCAAAAATGAATATTTTTTCCATGTCTACGGGTCACGACTCACGATAGATGCTTGATTATTTATTTACTGATGAAAACTCCGCGCGTTTTGCTGGAATAATAACCCACACCCCCATTTTTGACCTTCTGACTCTGAGTGTCGACCTATATTGGTTTCGTCCCTCGCGCACGACACACTTGGCTCGTTATCATCCGTGTAGTATGGGTAAGCGGAGAGTGGATTGGTGACGGGTGGGTCCTGGCCCGGGTCACACGCAAAACACTGCACATCGCCTAGCGCGCAACCCATCACGCACGCCACTCATCCTATTTGCCTATATATAATATTATGTATACGATATTACGGCAAAAGTTGTATACCGATTCGTTTGGTACCATCAACAATAAATAATTATCGTTTCCGATAATATTATGGTCGTTATTATTATTATTATTGTTATTACCGAAAAACTAGTCCCGTCCGTGCGCTGTAGGCGACCCTCTCGCACCGTTCGATGTATTATATTATATATTATATAATATTATTATAATGATACAGTGGATCGACTCGTCCGACAAGTCATCGTATCAGCTGCACGTGTTTCGTATATGTAGGTACATTGTACGGTATCGCGACTTATATGAAATATATATATATATATATATAATATGAAACCCGACACCGGCTGCAGTGGCGTGACATGAACGTAAATGATTATCGGTTCTTATCGTCGAAAAATCGTTCGTTACACGAGGCGACGCGTATATTACATACACGTAGATTTTTCGAAACGTCAGAAAAGCGAAAAAAAATACACACGCGTATAAATTAATATGGTATAACATATTTCGTCGGTAATTTCAAGAATGTGGTGACGGACAGACGGACGCAGTCGTATTATTCGGATGACATTTCGACGGCGGACGCATGACGTTAGGTCATATAGGACGTATAACGACGCAAGAGCAGTCTTTCCGTGAGCACGCATATTATTTATCACCTATACCTATAACTTACACACGTTTTAATATAATCTTATAACGACTGTCAACAACAATCGTTGTCCAATTCGAAACCGGATTGTCCGAAACAGAGACTCGGCAGACGACGAAAATCGGACGAGACGCGGAGACCTAGACGCGGGTTAACCAACGAGTAGCCGATCTATTAGAATTATCCGGATAAACGCAATACATTAAAATATAATGGATTACGGAAATGATTACGAAGTGTTAATTTCTAAACCTCAATTTTTATTATGGTGTCGACATTCGTTTTGCGAGTTCCGAATATTTATCATTGACGATATTGACGCTAGAAAAATAAAAAATAAACATTATTTTGTAAGATCTGCATTATAAATCTACGCACTGTAAGTCAATATATCATATTTTTATTCTTCGTTCAATGTTATGATAATCATCCGGTAAAAAAATACCTACGTATTATACTATTGAATGGGCAATTCAATGAATAATATATGATACGGTTTATTCAGAGTGATCCAACAAGCCTACTACTGTGCCCATTTTTTAGCGATGCATCTAAATCAATATTTTAATGATTTGTTCTTGAGCCTTTAAAATCTTCATAATAGTTAAAGTATAGATGATAGACCTCAATAGCGGTTTTACATAAAATATATGTAACATTATTTAATTAGTTTATTGTTGAATTGTTAAAGGATAAAAGTGGAGGTGAGTATAATTAGTGAATCACTCTGTTTAAAGTATTACAATATAGTCAGTAAGTATAAACGTTATACTTTTCGGTACAAATTTGCAAAAAACTGGTATCACTATTATGTGGTGCACGTGTCCACGCTCTACGGCAACTGTGTTAATATCCGATTGCACAAATCGACTAGTATCGCGCAAACGATATTGTACCTAAACCGGCTAAACCTATTCACGCGGGGAACAAATTCAAGGACATTGGGGTGCATCAAATACAAGCTAGTCGTTTTATATGGAAACGCTGACTAACATTTTCGTTAACTAGCGTATTACCATACATGCATATTAGCGTATATTATATAGTATAATTTAGATAATATTATGGCAATTACGTATTTGAAAAAAAAATATGAACATTGTTATTGTACGAAAAGTGAAAAAAAAAAACAAATCGCACGATTTTCAGTGACCTATAGACACACGCGTCTCACATTGTAAACCAATATATTATACAGCAGTAATAAAAAATGATAAATAATGATATTGTATACTATTATTGCACATAACGTATAATATATTTAACCCTTTAACCCATTACCATTTTCCCAGTTCGCGATCAGCGCGGCGATTGAAAGAGGAAAACTGTATACGCTTATTCGCAACAGTGCAACACAACACATAACTATAATAAATATTATTAAAATTATTATCTGACGCGCAATTTCGTTTGTAAGTACTCTTGTCCAGCTCTCAAGCATGAGTTCAGAATTGTTCAAACTGAAGATCGGAGACTTTGGACTACTTTTAAACATTAGGTGATAATCTATGATCACATTTATTTTTTCTATGATATCATTTTTAACTAATACATAGTCATTAGATTTCTTTTACATTAAATAATATTATTACTGATTATTGATTAATAACAAAGCAAGTACTTTTGGGATGAAAACTATTTAAATAAACACAATAACCGATCATAATTATAGGTACTGTATAAATTGAAATAAAAATACATTTAAAACATAGATATTTAATAAAATTTTATGTTAAAGAAACAAAACAGAATCGAGACAAATTTTTTCGCTAGGATGAGGATTCTTTTTATTTATTAAGAAAATAATGAAAACTATTTAAAATAAAATAAAATTTGAATACATACATTGAAGTTCTTAGTATTAACATTGAGTATACTCAATGGTATTAATAATCATTTCCACGCCACAACAGAACTAATTATATTAAATAAATATAATATTGTGAACATTACATCGTAAAAGCTATAATATTATATAATTCAATGATGAAAAACCTAACTAATCAATGACAAATAATCCATCATATTTTATTATTATAATGGGACGTGCAGTCTCTATTTACATATATTATTATTATGTACAAGTTAAATCTGTGGTACTTTGGAACCTAGTTATATAGTTATAACGAGTATAACTAGGGCAAAAAAATCTAGCATTTGCATAAATTATGTATTTGTTTTACGCAACCGTAAAAAAAAACCAGTAAGAAAAAATTTGTTTCGTATTACGACAAAGACAAGCCCGTATAATTTTATGATGCATATGTTTGCATATCAAAGTGTTTTTTTTTAAATTTTGATGCACTTTTTCTTTTAAATAACGTTTATAAAACAATTATGAGTTCTTTAGCATTTAATTATTTAAAATCTTACACGATCTGCCGCAATGGTGATGAATTGATTGAATACTCTAGTAACATAATTACTATTTATTTTGTTTATTTTTGAATATTCATATTAAAAACTGCTAGAAATAATTTTTTTTATTATATATACTTTAGTATTTTTAAGTGATTAGAAATCATTGAGAAAGGAGTATATGCAGGAGTAATAATTATTGATATTAAAAAAAGAGAAGAATTATTTTATTAATTTATTCAATCATAATATTTCCCTAAGCAAACAAAAAAAATCTACTGATTTCCTAACAATAATTAGGATATCTAATATGTAGTTACTATGTTGGGGACTAATTCATATAGCAAAAGTTTTGGGGAGATCCCTATACTAGTATTATATAGGTAGATACTATACATGTTCTATAACATATACGCATATTATATGAATCGATTATGATGGGGAATGACATAACGACGAGTATCGATGTTATCTGTTTATTTAAATTTATACGTGTTGCGCGATGCAACTTGCGCCAACAATATCAATCATACAGCGTTAGTAATTATTGTTCGATCGTAATCATAATAATAACATAACATATATCTCCGTTCGAGTGTCCGATACGATGCATTTTACGTCCCATACAATATTATAATAACTGGTTCCCCGTGTCAGTGTACATACCTATAAAACGACTGAGAAGACATATTGGCGTTTGTTATCTGCGTCTTACTAATACAATTACATGGAAAATTGTACAATCGGAAGTCTCCGTTTTTAATCAACAATACTTCAAAACACGTTGTTTTAAAATTAAAATATTACGAAAAACGTCCACATCGCTTTAGACAACATTTTTACCTTTAAATTTGATAATAGGTCAACTGACAAACAGAGTATGCAATAGATTATTTATCTGAACCTAAAATTCCTTGTGTTATGCATCAGTGACATGTCGATGTACAACGTCCTCTTGAATTGTCACAACGGTCGGTTTTCTATCGTTATCTCAGGATCAGATACGTACGCTTAAATGTACAACCAAAGATACCACAATATAGTGTGATATAATAGATATCAAGTAAAGCTCGATATACTTATTTAAATTTTATTTTTTCATAAGCTTTATTATTTATGTATATAAATTATATATTGTTTACAACTAACGAAATTAGAATTAACTACAGGATCGAATATGTAAATAACTAATACAATGAAAATTCCATCAACTACAATATACGAAGTCTCTATAAAAAATATCCCATTGTAGAGAAACATTTAATAAATTAAATTACATATATGCTTATTTAGATCTAACAGCATTATGGTTCTCAAAAATATTTCGTTCGACAGAAATAATGAAAAATCATTATATAGAGGTTCACTATATTTCCACACAGATATTTTATAGGTCAGGATTGATTATCAATCAATATATTACATGCAGTAGTATTCATAGTAAATTTGAGTACAGTGTGAATTTTATGGAGCTAATTGTATACATGGTATTAGTGTTCTTAATTTTCTTTAAAAAAAAATTTGAAAAAATTTTAAAAGCAAATAAAATATGTATTTCACAAGACTACTTATTTCGAGAATTTAGACCAGATACTATTATTAATATATTGATATTTCATATACCACATAGAACTCATTTTGACGAAAGTAATTTCTTCAGATAATACGGGTACATTATAATAGTATTACAATGATCAAGAAAAATCATTTTTACTGAACTGAAAGAGTATTCTACAACTAGTCTTAAATTGATTAAGTGGTGATGAAATTAGTGTGTTAAAAATATAATCATAATTTTCTTGATTTTCCGTCAGAAAATGGAGATTATTACACGTTCCCCATTCCCGGACTTACCAGACTGTCAAGGTTCTATTGTAATTGCCCAAATAAAATATCTACATTACTATATATATGTATAATATTAAACTTTATAGTAAAAAACATATCCTCGATCTAACGGTCAGAGACTTCTACCGTCTTAGCCACAGTTGCCAATGTATATAGCGTTAAAGTATAATATTATATAATACATATATATATAATAAAAAATAGTATCTGATTTAAAAATCACAAAGCCTAGTGACGAGATTACAAAAATGTGATACCGAGTATGGAATACACGTACGATAATGCTGTCGAGTATGATACGTATAAGTCCTATCTTTAAGTAACTTTTTCTGCCTGACAACGCCGTACCTGAGATTTGGGATGTAACACTGATTATGCGATGTAGGTAACTTGATCTGGACCGATAAACATTAAAAAATAAAAACTATACTCATACGTTACAAAATACATTAAAAACAACAAGAACGAATAGTAGATACACATATTATATAGAATATGTCAAACTCGGTGTTTAAGCATATGACATGAAGTTGCACATACCTACATGTATAATATCTTATATCTAATACAGTATACCTAATTTATTAATATATACATACAATAAATAAATTTTCTATAACTCGAATCTATCACGAATTTGAAACGTGTAGAAGTATTCAAGTCGTAGAGAAATTTACACTAAAATAGTTTCAAATAAAACACATACGAGTATCTAAAGATTTTTATAGATGATGCGTAACGATATTTGAACTTGGCGTGTAACATAACATTAGAGTAATACTCAACTCGCATCCCAGTATTCTACTAATGCCTTAAAAATAGCCCGTGGCCGATTTTCGAGTTAAAATAAAATACAATTATATCCAAAATATTCAAATATTTTATACTTAGTTTCATCGATTAAAAAGTTCTTTATAATATCTTCAGTTTTGTTTTAAATTTTCTATGATTTCAATAATACGTCATATAAGCTCCGGGTTGTTTTGAAATCAATTAAATTTACCTATACTGTCTATTAACGCCTGTTATCATCTGTACAATAATTAATTTCGAACATAAATTCTCATAGCAAATAAATGCGATGGAAGCATACCCAATCCATACTATCAGAACACAAATTTTTCGAACACACGACGATACGTCGTATTCGATACATTTAAGGTACATATTGATCGTCATATCGATATAAACATAGTTTTTATAGTTTGGTGTTTTGCCATGTTGTTTTTATGATAAATAAACATAATATTGTGTTCATAATATCTCGTCAATAACGATGCATTATTATATTATTATACATATTATATTATCCTCGCTTCTTACGAGTCTTTTGACACGGCGGCGCGACGTCACCAAGAGACGCGTGTGTGTGTGTTTTTTTTTTTTTATTCTTTTCTCTCGGTTTTGGGGCACACGGCTGATTTTTTCGGCCCAGTCAGTCGGTAATCGTGATCATTTCGACCCGACTGGACGACGATCGCCCGTTTAATGCCGGCCAAAAGGTCAACGCAGCGTTGTTGGAAAACGTGTTCCGGCGCGAGCGCCGCGATACACGGACCGACCGACCGACCGACCGTCCAACCGCGGTACGATATAAATGGTGCCGCACGCGTGTATACGACTGCGATACTGTCGGCGGCAGCGCGGACGAAAAAAAAAATCGAATAAAACCCGTATGTGAGACGGCCCGGGAGAAAGCGCAGTGCCACTCCTACACGCGCGATATATACTTACTCACGCACACAAATGCGTCTGTATTGTACAGGTATATGTTATTATGTGTATATATATATATATATATATAATATATAGGTACCGTCTTACCGTCAGCTTGTATAGTCTGCCCATCTACCGAGCGCGAGATTAAGTCTAAGCACACGCAAATCGTTGGAGGAAAGGGAACTCGCTGGCCGAGGGTGCTAGGCACGTCGATTCCTAGAACTCTAAGTACACGAGATCACGTATATAATATGCACGAGTCTTACTATGTCCATAGTATAATACGTATACATTATGCGTACATTATTTTGATGATATCGTCCTCTTGAGTGTACCTAATCCGTTTCACGCGATATTTTCAACCGAATTTTTTTAAATTTATTCCACGTAGTCCGAAATGAGATATTTTTTTCTAAAATATAACTGCAGTCGTAACCTCACGTCGATATCTCTAGTCGACACTCCGGTGTTCATTACTCTCGATAATAGTCTGACCTGAAGGAAAATAAAAACTATCTCACTGTATTCAAAAATTAAAATACGAAAATAACTCCCTGTTCGATACAACTTAAATTCTTATCTGCAAGTTCTATTATAGATAAGTATGTTCGCTCTCATATTAACTATAAATAAACTTCAGTATAAAAATATAGAGTATACATAAATTTGCTGTGTTAGATGTATGAAAAGGACTGTACATTTCAATTATTAACGAATTAAAACTCGTTTTTAAATCGTAACATTTTATGTGCTTACAAAATCTAATGATTCACACTGCAGAATCGGTTTAACTCAATGATTCAGATATACATAGTGTGTGCCATGTCGTGTACACGCTTGTAACTCGGATATACAATACACACAATGTGAGATTTATTAAAAGCAATTTTAAATTGAGCTACTGGCAAATACCCTTAACTTTTATATAATTTTGTATGGATAATTTAGTGACGTAGCTACAGCCCATTTGAAGCGTGCGTAAGACGTAGTTAATACGATAATATTATTCTGATTAATCAGTTATTGCGATGCTAAAATTTTAATAATCATGTTAAATGCCTGCTATACAGACAGTTTCCTCAGTAGTCTTCTTACTTTATATATTGTTATCGTCGCTTCACGGTCAAGGATATACCATGAAATAGATACCTAAACTCAAAATCAAGACTTTCACTCGGGTATACTGAGATATAACCCCTCTAAAATACTAAGACCAATTTAGATGTATAGCTCCCGAATTTGAGGCTCCACAAAAAAAAATATTCCGTTTCAAATCAAACACTGAAAAAAAATCTAAAAATGAATTTACAGTTGGCATACTTACTGTGTATTTACTATAAATTTCTGTTAAGTCCTACCCACATTATCGTGATCACAATCCACTCTCCACGAACACCAAAATTTTCTAGCAAACAATCTAACAAAACCGATTTATTTATTTCACCTTCAACTTTATAAAATTACATCATGACTGATTATACTTACAATTTAATACTTGGCAATTCGCCTAAAAGAATATAACGAGTAAAATGGAAATGGTGTCGCGCCTTCTCCCCGTCTAACTTAACAGTCTACATCCACACCCCAGGAATGTCGTCAAAAATCCTTTTCTCTACTAAAGGCACCGGATTAAATTGTATCAACTAACTTCACTCAGACTTCTTATACACAAAAATTGTATGCGTAGAATATTTAACCCAAATAAAAATATATATATATTTATACCATGATGTTTTACGGTTTATGAATATATTAAATTATAATATGTACAGTATACACAGCAGTATACGATCGATATTATATTAAACCATTTATATTTAAAATAATATGGTACGCATGTTGTTGATACGCTAAACATTGCACAACCGCGAGTGACCATCGTGATATATTATATGACTGTATTATACGACCGTCGATGATAGTCACCCGGCATGACAATTTGTTAATTATTATTCAAAGTATATTTTATTTATTTTACTGGCTAGTATATGAGCAAGTGGTATATATTGTACGCGGGTAATGTTTCGAAGACCTAACCCGGCTGCATTGATCGTGAAAACGCAAATATACGATTAAAATTATGAACATATAGTATAGAGCAGTGGTTCCTAACCTTTTTTATTCTTAAATCAAAGTTTAGAAGACATTTTTTTTTTTATTTTTAAATTACAAAATAACTATATATTATACAACTAATGACTTATTTCTTTTTTTGTAATTTATAAAATATAATACAAATTAACTTAATAATGAATTACTGATAGTAAAATAGCACAATTAATTTACCAACAAAATTCTCGTTATTTCATCATCACTATATTCCCTCCCATGGAAAGGAATCTTCTCCCTTGGCTGAAACTGCCGATATACTATAATAGTAAATACTTAATACTGTAACCAGATATTATAGAATACAGTGGAACGAGTAAAAACATGCGCTAAATGGACTATACATAATATATTATTATTAATTGCAGTGCTTGCCATCTGTCTATACTACACATATAGATTTTTTTTGGAATTGGAGCAGCCACTGCATAGTGTTGTACTTATTAGATATAGATATTTACGTAACCAAATAATGTGTGCATATAGTTCATTGTAAATAAATGAAAACTATCAATTCGGTACCATCTAGCTTTGCTTGAATCAGCTATACGATATAAAAACAACAAGTAAATAAATTTAATAAAATAATTATAATAACAATATCACTTTTTTCTTATTTTGAAGAATTTAAAAGTTAAATTTAAAAAAAGCAGAAAAGTCGTTTACAAGTAAAATTTATTCGAATTTAAATATTTTTTCAAAAAAGTTATCCAATTATTAAAATAGTGAAGGTCTATTTTATTAGTAGAAAACACAACCAGAATCGAACCACCTTAATATTTTACAATGTAAATAATAACTATAAATATCCAAGTTTTTATTATTATTATAAAAATTATCTTCTTAAAATAAACATTTTACAAGGTGTCAAGGTACCTTGTCGTTCTTTTTTATAATTATTTACTATAAATAGATATTAATTAAAATTTGAAAAAATATTAACTTACATTATTAAATATTTTATAAACTTTTAAATTAATTTATTGTTAGAAAATGTTTATCTAACCTAATCTCTGGCGCTCTTACAAAAGAACACATTTCTAAAAATTATATTTTAATTTACGTGCAATGGTACTCAAGATATTGACACTTTTATTAATAGATAATATATTTACGAGAGTAAATAAAATATAAATAGGTGCTTAGTAATATACTTGCGTGAGCTGTTATTGACAAATTATGAAGGAAAAAGTCACCATTTATAAAAGTCTTTAATGCATAGAGTGATTCACCGCCTTATTCTTCTAAAATTTCAAAAATCAGAATTTGAATAAAAACATTATTAAACGAAAAGTGGAACTGAGCATGTTTGGTGAATTATTGTGTATAGCAATATTACATTCTCATCGATGATTCGAAGATAAAAGGTATCTACATTCTACGCGTCGAAACTTCGCGCCACAATAAATTATATTATATATATATTATTATATCGTAGCCGCGAAAATAAGTGAAACGGTTGATACGACTGCCGATGTAGTGATGATATGTGCGTGGGCATAATATAATATTTAACGGGAACAAAAAATAAAAAAATAAAACGTATACAATTTAACGACACGACGCGCGAGTCCGTCGCCCTATACGAAAAAAAATTAATAAACAAAAAAACCGCATTCGTGTACTTTCTAAAATGTCGAAGATAAAACCGGAATAAGTGTATATATATAAACGTTCCGAGTATAATAGGTATAGTAATATAATATTATATAGGCATATGGGTACGAATTATGTCGCGGACATATTTTGCCGCCCAAAAAAAAATTTGCGCGTTCAACAAGACTCAACTAATCTAGCTTATTAGCCTAAATCATTCAAATCCCTAAAACATTATTACTGAACGGACTACGCTTAAGCATACTTATGCGAATTTTCCAAAACAAATCCAAATCGACGTATTCGATTGATTTTCTAAAAAAACGGATAATACCGTAGATATTAGTGCGACTATATTATTGATGTGTTTGATAGGTACACTATATTTTCACAAAATCGAAAATTAATATTACAATTTTTACTTAATATGTATTATACATTTGTATCGTCATAATTATAATATAATGTACGTCATAATTATTAAGGATATAATTTAATGATGATTTATATACGTTATTATGTGCCTTGTGATATAAATTTAATAGAAAATAATATAAATACAAAATGCCACGTCATACATGCTGATGATATTTCAATACTACACAGTATATATATATATATATATATATATATATATATATATACCCACCTTTAACGAAAACTATTTAAATCTATTAAAAATACTATGGATATATTTGACGACCAACCTGGCGAAAATGATTTGACACACTTAAAAGTAACAAAGGATTTCTCGTTTAATTTATTTTCAAACTAGAAGAGACTTCACTATAGATTTAATAATCATTGGTATAAGTTTCTTTGTATATTTGTTTACAATATTATTCGTATTGCATATAAATCTTAACCCTAATCATAACACTATTGACATTTTTAACTCAAAATGAGCTATTATCATTTTATTTTCATACACAAAATGATTTCGGTATAATTATTATCTCGCATAAACTACAGTCCATAGATATTACAATATTATATAGATCGTATCACTGTGAGATTTAATATGTATGAAAAACATTAAAAGTCAAACGAATATACAAAAATACCATTAATATGATTGTTTCTTAGCAGAATTTCCATAATAAAATTATGCAGATGACGTATGTATAATATTGGTATTGGAGTGCACAATATATTAAAGTTTGGCAAACGACTTAACAACTGCAGCATATCAATAACTGCGCAATTATTCTCCACTCGTTTACAATATAAATGTATAATATACACTCTAAAAATGATAATTCAATAGGTACCATTATAACAAATAATATTATATTATCACCTTTACGAATGCATCACGACGAACGCGCAGTAAAAGTAAACAAAAAAAAAAAAAAAATTAATCGACTACAGTAAGGGGTATACATAACTACATAAGGTATATCATTAAATTATTATAGGTACAGAAGCAGATAAGAATAAAGGTACCTACTTAATATTAATAATAATGTTATTATTATATTTGCCCTCCAGGCCCGTTGTCAGGTCGTCGCATAAATAAATTAAGATCGGTCACGTGTTAGTACCGACCTTGAAAAACTGCACACTGCAACGCGGTAACCTACCTATATTATATATTATTATCCTTTTTACACGCGCACAATAATCGCGCTCACTGCAATTATTACAATCCTACTCGCTAGGCTCTTGCAGCGGGCTCCCGAGGTTAAATGTGCAGCTGCATCTAATCTAAACTGCTGCACTAATAGCACAATATGGTAATAACGAAACGTATGCGTAGAAATATAAAAAAAATAAATTGCGATCTACAGTAGTCTTGTGTCTTCCGTCAAGGACTCCCCTGGACACTTGCATCACGACAAACACAACGTATTCGTCGTATCGTGTTGCCCAATATATTGCTGGATAATGCACCTATACGGTATATTGTACTGCAGCAGGCATTAAAATTACATGTATTATTATCATATTATGCATGCAGGCGATAAAGTTAACGACTGTGTTTCTCTTTCTCTCTTATTCTCTCCTTAGATCCCCCGCAGTCGTCCCTCACTCACTTGGGTTGCTGCGCACTATCCGGTCACTTAAATTTGTATGTACGACGTAAATAGTGCGCATAATATTATACGATCATCAAAATATACATTATATATACAGGGTGATTCACTAATCATACTCACCCACCATTTATCCACTTGATTCACATATTATATTATTTATAAAAACCACTTAATCATGTTTGTTTGTGTTATTCTTCATTATAGTATTCTACTTCAATCAAACTTTTATTTGTTTTTTATTTCCTCGCTCTACAATTTGATAAACAATCATAAAATATAGCACAAGCAATTAATGTGTAATCCAATGAGTAATAATGTATTTATTAAAATTTTGTATTATTAATAAATAGTTAAATGGTTTCAAATACTTGGCTTTCTTAAATTATTTAAACGCATTTAAATTAAAATAATTGGAACTATTGCATTAAGTGTAATAATTCAGAAACACACTCGTACAAATTTCGACTTACACACAACGATGTTTAAAAAAAACTAATCTTCATAACAAGTAACAATTTACGGCTGCATTAATAAAAGCGGTTCTTATTTAAACAATTATTAAAAAAGGCTCTCGTATAGCTACGGGACAAATTTGATAAATAACTTAAGTATATAAAATTTTTTAAAGAAAAACGGAATGATGAGCACTGAGCAAACCCGCCGAATCACCCGGTATAATATTATAATTTACTGAACAAGACAAAGAGCGCACCACCCCAAGGTCGGTGTTCACGCGCACGTCACAACCCCAGCGAAGGTCTCGTGGACAACCTCGACCGCCTTGACCTTTACCGCGCAGTATACACACTCACACACACACATAAATATAACTGCAATGTTGATCCGAATGTGGGACACAAACTGCAGTCTACTGCAATCGATAAAACAGGACGATGAGGGCTGCTGAAAATTTGGAGTATATAAGCTACACGCGTGTCGTTATATGGTGGCAAACAATAGGTACAAATTATAACTGTACGTTCGTGTTTGCTGATAGATGAAAATGTTTTTATTTATTAGGTATAGATACGTTTGAATGGATACAACAATAATGTGAATGTCAGAAGAGTGAAAAATTCAAAATGTTACCGAGATTTAAGAATTTCCTCGGATGACCGCAATATAATACGAGTATAAATTTAGGTACATCACAACAGTATACCAATATAAAATATACTAAAGATATTGTACATATATTGATATGTCTAGGGTACCTAACGTATATGTTGCAGAAAGAAGCAAAATCCTCAAACGCCATTCTAAATTATTTTTTCAAAATCCAATTTTATACCGCACGTTCTTATAATATATTATATAATATATGGTATGTAATCCATTCAATCGCGCAGTTTTGACGTGTACGGCCGCGGTCATGACTCGAACCCATATTGCATATATTCGCGGTACCCAAGTTAAATGAGTAAATAAAAGGATTATTACTCTTGTTCAGTAAGCTTAATGTACTATGTTATACTATTAACAGTAATAGTTCAACGACCCGTTTTGATGACATTTATTATACACTCGCGTGGCCGCGTAATCATACAGAGCGATCAATTAAAAGCGTCATGCAACTCATGTCCCTTGCGCGCTTATACGATTCTTTTGATTTTAAAATATTGCGTTTTTATACAAAAACAAATTTCACTTCTCTTTGAAATATTATAGGCTATTAAAGTGTGTGTTACTGTAGTATGCACGCGAATACTTACCTACTCATATTTAAAACATTTATGCCATAAATACGTATTAATGGTTAACTGTCATCGGCGGACTTTATTTTTTTCGCTGTAACGTTTGAAATAACAATAAAATTGCACGTTGCGCGTATAACGATTCATCATACTGCGTATGATCAATGTAATATAATATTGTTATATTATTAATCTTACATATTTTTTTTCAAATCGTACTGCAATGGAATGAAATTTCTTGAAGGAAATGAAAAAAATAAAATTAATCTTTACTTAACGATATGTTTTTTTGCAAGAAATGTTATAAAATTATGGTAATATATATTATTAAACATTAGGTATTCAATATTACTACAGTGATAAATGCCATTTATTATCAAATATAATATTTACTCATTACTACGAATACTGGCATGTAAAATAAATTCAATATTTAACTTATTTAACTAAAAACCGTGCACATGTGTTTAATTATACTTCACTCTTATCACAATATCATTTGATGTCTTGCGAAATAAATTATTCTCGTCGTTTCTTTTCATTTTTCGAGTCCATCATCTTAGTTAAAATAGTAACGTATGCGCGTATATCTGTAGTAGGTATTACCTACGTATAATGTGTACTTGCGTATATTACTTATTGTATTCAACATAATATTTTGGTCTGTTCCGATGACTTAAATTAATAAAAACATACTCTTTGTGTTTACTATTTATTTATAATAGAAGTTGAGAGATTATAAAATACATGTTAAATAGTAGCTAAAACTAAGTTGAGTAAAGTAGATTAATCTGAAAACGAATAAAACTAAATTGAAAAAAAATATGCAAAAATTAATCCGCCCAACGTGGGGCTCGAACCCACGACCCCGAGATTAAGAGTCTCGTGCTCTACCGACTGAGCTAGCCGGGCTAATGGATAAATTAGAGAAAATTGATTTATTTAATTAATATTTATAATATTATAATAAAATAATTTATAGTAAATTAATATTATTAAATAATATACTTAGTATGACTATGTACCTAGTTAGAAGATAATTGCACAGGTAAAATACAATTAATAATTATCAGAAAAATTTGAAAAAATGTTATTACTAAATTAATTTACCTAACCATAAACTGACTAAATCTACTTTTTAGAAATTAAAATCAGAATATTTTACTTTTTTTAAATACGTTTGAATTTGCATAATGTCATTTCTATAGTTAACTGGAGGAATTATACATTTATCTGAACAATGTTTAAAAGAAAGTTCACATACTTACACATTTTACAAAATATAGTTTCAACTATACGAGTTTCTGTAAATAATTATTTTTTATAACTAGAGTGCTACAACTTTAAATGTTATTAACATATGCGGATATTTGATGGAATTTTAGGAGGGGCTAAATCTTTCTTTATATTGTTGCAAGATAGGTACCTATTTAATACTTTGAAAAATGTTCAATAATTATGGGGAGATTTTGATTTTGAGGGCTAAGCTCCCAGTTCCCCTCCAAGCATCCTCTAATCGACACCTATTGTTGTTATCGCGCATGCTTATCATAGATACACTAACGACGTAGGTAATTTATTATATAAATATATAAACCTATAAAGAAATGACACAATACGTCCCATATTTCAACTTTGTGTCCCATAGCTCCGACAAAAGTTATACGGGATGTATTTTGTCCCGTTCTTTCAAGTCTGTGCCGCATCAATCCCGTTAACCCTTTACTGTTAATTTACAACTTTTTTAAATTTATTTTATAAAACATTCGTTTTTTTTTTTTTTTTGACGATAATATATTTGTATGACTATATTCAATAAAATATTTGAATCTATATTTATTCTTAGTGTTATTTTTGGATTCTTGTTTTGACTAGAGTTGCACAGGTAAAAAATATAAAACTAATAATACGACAATGTAAAACGTACATATTATAATTTACATTACTATTAATTCAGTGTTTTTCGACGTTATCACCTAAACAAGTACCTACATTTCTACCCGCCACAACCAGTTTGTTGTTAAATGTATGCGTATTATGGACTATTAAACCTATTTATATTTTATAATATTTACAATTTAATGTATTCATAAAATTATAATTATTATTTTTTATTAATATTGTGCATGAGTGTCAAATACACGACAGACATTCAGTGTAATCACTGTAGTCATAGTGGCGTAGTCGTAGTAACGCAGTGGTGCAATTTTAAATTAATTATACGACTTTATAATAATTTGTTACTAAAATGCTCAAAAGAAGGTCGGTTTTCACTTCAAATTTAAAATCAAAATTTCCTTTTTTTAAATATGCTGATAAAGTTGGAAAAATATTTTGTACAATATGTAAATCGGTATTTTCAATAGAACATGGTGGACTTTCAGATATAAAACAACATACTAAAAAAGTGAAAAAACATTTATTGACATTATTAGCTGCATCAAAACATGACAAGGTAACTTATTTTTTCTTAAAAAATGATTCGAACGGGTCCACTGATGAGAGTAAACGTACCAAGGCACAAGAGGTATATTCAAATTTCATATTATGGTACACAATCACTCATTTCGATCAATGTATTGCACACTTTTAAAACTAATTATACTTCTCGTAATAAGTTTTAAAGTATTTTATTAAAAGAGAATATAAATTATTCGATACAATAACTTCAGTACAAAAGTGTACAAATAAAGCAGAAGAAAATATTTATTAATCATCATCGTCAAAATTAATAAATTGTTTTGTATTTTTGTGTACCTACATATTGATATTTTATTTGTTTTTCAAAATTATTGTACGACATCACACATTTAATTTGTTTTTTGTATGATTATAATATTATGTAGTTACATAACTAAAATATCTCGTATTTTTATTTTATTTGTATGGTCACCCTAACTAATATCTTAAGTAAATCTCAGGGCTCAGAGTATTGAATATTTTCTCCATTTAGTTTAAGAACGTTTTTACATTATTTTCTAAAATATCAATCTAACTTTTAACTTTTTATTACAAAGCGTATTTTTAAGTAAACCAGACTAATTACAATAATGTCTAAATAGTATGAAAGAACATAAAAAAAAAAACATGTTTAACATTACTGCAAAATCAGCTATATACATACAAAAAACGATTCAATATACCTTAAGTTAGATGTTTGATAGTTTTAATATTATATTATTTCACACTATAAATGACGTTCTATTATACCAATACCAACATGCCAACGTAGGTGTGTACAGATAAAATATATTATAAGTGATCATTGATCAATGCAGTCACCGACTTCAAATAAAGGTATTGACCAATGACAATCGTATCCACACCCTATAATTGTTTTATTAATATAATACAGTATACATAAACGATCCCTTCACAACCATAGACATTTACTAACTAAGGAATTTTTCTTTCAAATGTTAGATAAAATGGCACCCTGCGTAGTTGTATTGCCGTTGTATAGTATTTAATTCTTAGAATATTATTTTATGTTCATATATCAAGTATAAAATACGGCTCTATACCTCTATACAAGTGTATCTCGGTTTTATTGTTCCCCAGTTCACGGGTAATTCGACATTGATGTGCTTTGCTTTGTGAACGACAAAAATAGGTCACCACATATGGGGAGGATTAGATACAGCAAATCTTGTTAAATTTAAAAACATGATTCAAACTACTATCTAAACTTTTCTAATATTTCTTAAACAATCTATGAAAACTTCATCAAAATCAGCGGAGAGGTTTTTAATTCTATGAAATTATGGTATACGTTTATGTATATGTATATAGTCATATGAAGAAAGAAAGATATAAAATATTCCATTTTTATGATCCAAAACAAAAATCCTGTGTAAGCACTCTATAGCTGCTATATAATATTTGATCTATGTATGTATTTAAAAATAAAACTATATAAATATTCCTAGAATCTCAAGAAATATATTGTGTGCAAAATTTGGTACTAATTGGATATTTGAGGTGGAGGTCCCATAAAGGTTATAGCAAGTACTAACAAACACACAAATACACAATCATTGTATGTGTAAAGAAAGAAGATATGATTAACTTATAAATAAAATTCAAAATTCACCCATTTTCTCATTTTATTTTTTTCAAATATATTATAATTTATAACATAAATGCATATTGGTGTGTTTGTATGCAATGCAGATAGGTCTTTGAACTTAGTAGTTCTATAACACAATTTAAACGGTAGGCAATACGTACATATATTCCAAGTTATAAATCATGCGTAAGGTATATTATAGATATTATGTATATAATATATATATATATAAAGGATTTGTCGAACTAGTCGATTTTTACGATGCTCGCTAAGTGTCCCCGTTTTAACGGTCTCATTAAAATGTACAAAGAGTTGTATTCCAATAACGTGACCTGTAGTAAGTTGACGTGTTTACATTATGTACGCGCACTGGAGAGGAGAAAAAACTCGTTATGCGCCTTTGTTATCTTTGCGTTGAAATCGATGTCATAGCCCGCGAGTATTAAATAATAATAATAAAAAAAAAACAACAAAATCAAGGACAAACGCGCACTATTGCATAATGCCCGCTGCGCTGCATAGCGCTATTGATAACGGACGGTGTACGTTATCAGTTTATGTTTAATGCGCTACACCGACGGTTGGTCGATCAACATGCACCTAGGCTAATTCACAGCCAGGACATCATACGCAAAATCGCAAAATTAATGGAACCGCCCTTCAAGGACTTCCTCATCGATCTCGTCCATGTAATAATAAATATACTAGCAGTCTACACACATATTGTTATGTTATTATGATAATAACGCTATTATTATTGAAAATCGAAGTAATATAAGTATAAGAATATAATACTACTTTTTCTTTTTTTCTTTTTTGTTGCACTGCTCCCGTTACAGGTGCATAATAATATGGTACATAATATAAGTAATTGTATGAAGTGCAATGTGTAGGTGCCTCCTCCTTTGCCGTGAATGTATTGTATTCAATATAATATATAGTATATCTTTTGAACTCAGTAATAACGATTCAAACAATACGTATGGAGTTTGATTTTCTTTATACATATGTATAGATTCAAATTTTATTGGCACCCTATATAATTCTAATAGGACTCTGCCATTATAAAATCAAATTATATTGTTGTATTTTAAATGCATATAACAAACTAATATATTTTATACTATATTTTATACATCCTTATAATATGGGTGTGTATATTATAATTCTATACATAAAATAAATATATATTATGTTTGATTGACATGTTCGCTTCACTGCTTTAATCTTGACCCAAAATAATCATAATACATGGTATTAGACATCAACATAGTGTCTGTGCGATTTCGATCTGTTATGAATTTAATATGTATTTAATGGCTTATTAAATCGAAGTAATGTGTATTTAATTATTCATATTGATTTAATACGTATTTAATGGTTCATAACCAAATAATGGATTTTATACAATTTAAAAATGTGTATATTATTATATACCTACAAAAAAAAACATATTACAAGTACCAATTTTGTCACCGGTTATTACTATTATTATACGTTTAAAAGCCAATCATTGGCGGAAACAGGCACAACGGCAAAGCATTAAGATTTAAGAACATTATTTACAGCCTCTATAGAATTGTTGAGTCTGATAATTGTACCAAATAAAACCTATACATTTTTGAATAATCCATAGTTTATTTAAGTTTTATAACGATTGGTGTAATCGTTAAACATCAATAAAATACCCTTAGAGATACAGAATCCATTAGCCAAAAAATAATGGGAGTTACCCGTTTCCGCCATAGCCCTTTTCCATCAAAAACGAAAGAAGTACGATTCCCAAAATAATATAACAAAACACAATATAAATACCTATAACACATTAAAATATATCTGTATGTCTAATTGATATTTACAAAATATAATGTTGTATAAAATAAATTTATAAAATACTTAAATACTAATATAAAAATAACGCGAGCGGTGTTTAAAAGATGATAATAACATCATTTATGAATTATAACAATAGACAGTTCTTGGAATAATGGACATGTAGAACCCTATTTAATACGCACATCCTGTTTGTCACCGTACAAACTCAAATCGTATTCATATTCATATAGGTATTAAGTACAAATAATTTATTATTGGATAGCATAAAAATGTAACTGTAGCTATTTTCCTCTAACAACAAGATTCTGAATGATTTACCATTATTTATTTTATTTGAAAAAAAAAATCAAAAAAATTGTTTGTGAAACAAACTTAATAACACTTAATCATCACTTAATAAATTCATTGTGTACTTAGATATATTGTGATCGCAATAAATGAATAATATTGCGGTCGTTGTAAAATTAATTAAATTGATTAAATTATTGTCCTAATTGCAACTGTCAGCGTTGTATTAGTTTATGTCAAAATGTAGTTGTATTAGTTGTTTATTTATAAATTTTAAAAATTTTTCTTTCAAAAATGTTTTTGTCAAAAAGGAAAATCATTACTTCTATTAAACTATTTTAAATTTGGACTGTATCAAAATGGGTGAAATGTCCTTAAGTTGCACAAATAAAAATTGCTATACCAAAATATTAGATTTATTTAATGTTATAACTTATAAATAATCAGTATAATTATAATAATATGATTTAGTTTAAAATTTTAATATTCGAAGGAAAATAATTGAAATTAAGTTATTTCAAAAAAAATTTTTGATGGAAAATAAAAATTACATATTTTTTTTTAATTGACAAAAACTACTTTGATACAGTGAAAAAACAGTATCTCATTACTTAAGAATCGTCTCATAGGACAGTTAATATTGTACCGACACTTAATAAGAAAAATTTTAATAAAATTAGTACATAGTATAATACTTAAACCATTTTTAGAATAATTATTATGTGGTCGAATAATTATTAATTCCAATGCTATATTTTGACAGACGAATTAAATCAATAAAATCAATGTATGACATCACTTGTATACCAACAATATTAACTAATATTAAATACAATAAAGTGATATTTTTATAAAAGTAAATACTACATTTATATATTTTTTCATAAAGCTTAAATTTTTTTATAAATATTTTTTTGTTTTACATAGGTAATTTGAATAAATTATGAAGTAAATTCTAAACATTATATTTTTTAATTATTTATTTTTCATGATTTTTTATCGTTATATATTTTCATGATCTTAGAGTATATTTTAAACTGCATATCTCGAAACAGAATATTTTCTGAGAATTTCAATGTATTAAATTCTTGTTTAAAACGAACATTTAATTATATATCTTATAATTGTTTAAAGTTTTAGTAAGCAGAATTATGGATCAACATTTTCCAGAGTACCTACTTGCCTTCACGCCTATTCTCAGAAAAATATTCTTTGTCGAAGTATGAAATCCAAAATGTATAATATAATAATGCTGTCATTCAAAATAAGAAAAAAAATATAACCATTAGAAAATATTTATTTAGTTTTCAAAAATTAGATTAATAGTTAATGAAATAACTGTGTAAAAAATTTATATTATATTAAAAGAATCACCTGATATGGACAAAATATCCATTACAGTAAAATTGCCAATTGATAACATAAAATCATAACAATATAACGAATAAATAAAAACAATAAATTCTTAATGTTTAAAGTGTTTAAACTATAATAACTCAAATCCTGATAATCATATAATTACTTATAAATAGTAATTTTTAATTTTTATAATAATTATGTTTGCATATAGTTAATGATAATGTTCTATGATATTATGTAATAATATGTATGTGTTAAATTTATTACAGTTTAAGTTACTATATTATTTGTTTATTTCACAATCGCTTATTGCAAGACTGTATTTCAATAATGTTATTTAATATACGTTATCGTACATACTAATGATCTAAAAACGTTTATTTTTCTACGCATCAATTCAAGAGAGATAATTACCTACCAATACATACAAAACTTGTGTGTAAAAATTTAAAAACTACCATTCAAATGGAGTTTAAACCATTGTGTAGTATTTAATATTCGTTATCGAAAAGGCTCAAATTATAAAAACCGGCTAGAGAAAAAATGTACATTACGTTTAATGTTTATAATATTTACATAGCGTCCATAAATGGTGTGATAATGTTAAATCACAGTATTATTATGTACGTGTGTTGTTTGAATACCCCCCCCCCCCCAAAAAAAAATCAGATTATTCGTTGTAAATCGGCCTATACTATTATCATAGTATACCTACGGTCAACTGTATACATATTATAATAGCGATAAGATGAATATTATTTTCATCCGTGGGAAATTTTGTAACGGACCGATTTTATTAAAAATTACACACGACCTGATGTCTCTCGGAAGTGTGATTATGATTATATAGGAAAAGCGTGAAACTAAAACGTATGCGAACGATGCACAGTCGATATGCAAATAATAATATATAATAATATTATATTATATGTTGCATAATATATCATATGATTATTATAGGCGCGAGTCTTACTATATATTCTAATATGTAGTGGCAATTTTATGTTTTTCAAATGGTTTTCTGGTGCAGGAAGACCAATTGGTGTTATAGGTATACGTGTATGAGTGGGCGGGATTGCAGAAAAAAAACAAAACACACATCGTCGTAAAACGATAATATACAGGACATCGGATTCGTATCACGATTTCTAGACGCAAAGCATCATAATAATAAGATTGGAAAAAAAACTGCTTATTACGACTGTGTACATTATGCTATTATTATTTCATATTTGTTTTTATAATACACGGCTACCGACTGTATAATACAACTATAATATTATCATCATGTGCTGTTAGTTGTTACTATACTGTGATGGTGCTATGCTACTACCTACTATTATAAAGGCGGTAGCAGACGATAGTTATAACTTATAATACATAATATTTATATACCTATACCTAACGAGTATGACTATATACTGTTGCGTATCCGAATAATTACCGCATTACGATCATTTCAAGATGATCTCGTGATTCTTAAAAATATCGTTATTATTATACAGTTGATCGATCACACCACTTTGGAACCTAGTACTTACTAACCAGTAACCTATATCTACCCCCAAAAAACAGTCTGCGATGTTTACGCAATATATTATGATTACTATAATTTATACTGCGTTGTGTGTTATGCAACTATTTTGTAAACGGACGGGCATTTTAATAATATTGTATTAAGATGTGTGCGTTTTTAGTTAGGTACTCACCGTCTATGCAATATAATACAATATTTTCATATGTATAATGATATTTTGCATGTACACTCAAATATTCATTATTACTATTATCACCGTCGTATGATATCGTGCATTGCAGAGTGATGCAAACCCCATATGGTACTCGGTGATAGTAGCTGTGGTTGAGCCACAGTAGTGACGTACATGAGATACCAGGCGCCTTTCGAAATGCATAAACATTGTTATTAATAATATCCAAATTTAAATTTCCTAAAACATTAAAAAAAATAACCAAAAGTACCCTTCAATTCAATAATGTCCTTCAAAAATTACCCACATTTTTTTTTTTTTTGATTTACATACATTTATGAAGAGAACGATTATTTACATTTACGAATTCTTAACACTTATTTATCATAGCAAATATAATGATAATACAACAACAAATAAATAATACCTATATTCAAAATAAATGCGGTCAAAATATTATAACTCCAACAAACCAACTAGTTTTTATTTCTTTGAATTCCGATATAGTCGATATAAAGCATTATATACGATAAGGGATGTAGATAGATAAATACTAAATCGCTATTATGAATAAAACTATTGACATTTAGCACATATGAAAGATATCTAAAAAGTATCAAAGCAAATATTATGAACACAATACTTCTAGATTTAATATTTTGAATTTCCTAATTTATTCTAAGAGATGGTATATTGTGTTAATATGTACTAAAAGTAATAGATGATCTGAAAATGCTAAAAATTGTAAAACAAAATTTCACATTTTAAGTATCTGTAACAAATAAAACTAATTATTTACCTAAAATGCATTGCACTGGAACACCACAAAAAAAAACATATACAATTAAAATCTGGACTTTGGTTACTGTTATTATTTTCTATTCTTATAACTGCTGTTGTCCGAATATACTACACAAAATAAATCCTTTCTAACGCGTACGCACGTACTTTGAAACGTCATCCTCACAGGTGCTCCGGTGTGCGGCGTTAACGAGTACGCCCAAAGGCATAGAAAAACAAAAACAAATAAAATCACACAATATTTAGTAGGTACACATAATTAGGCTAAATGTTATTATTGACAATTTCGTGATATCGCGGCGATATCCCGTAAGTCCATGAACTCCTGAAAATTTAATATTATTAAAATATACATAATATACATACTCAATAAAATATTGAACTGCAATATTTTCATTAAATTTTCTTGATATTATCTGTATATTTTTGTATTTCAACGAATTCAAAAGGACTTAAGTCTAACTTCTTGCAGTAAAACAGATGTATAAGTTACCATACATTGGGAGATTTATCAAAAGACGAAATTACTGACATATGCAGTGATGTACAAAGTCGAGGGAGAGATGTGTGAGTGAATAAAGGGGCTTCACCCAACCACCCATCGATTGCGTGTTAAAATATACATTTATTTAAACTATTCACAAATCAGCATTGGAAACTTGAACGTAAAAAATATAATATAATACAATAGTGCAAAGCATAATTTACTCAACGCAAGCTATACCTATACTAAATCACGCGCTAAGTGTTTTACTAAAATTAGATAAACAAAATACCATTATCACACTTATAATCATTTATTGTTTATTGGATCTCATTATTATTCATAAAATGTTATATTCACTATTCGAATTATCAAAACTTTAAAATTTAAATTACTTGTGACACTTGCAACTAATTATTTAATTAAATTAAGTACATTTTATTTTATTTTATTTAATTCATTCGAATTTGATATTTACATGTCAAAATACTTTAAAAAATAATCAACTTTGGAGTATGAAACTAAAAACAAATCTTGTTATTAAAAAAAAATAACAAAATATAACATTAATATTTTACAAATAATTGTTGTATTAAAAATTACTTTATTACTGAATCTAAATTTAATTTACTATGTTTAATACTATCCTAACCTAACCTTCCTCCTCCCAAAAAAAAAAAAAAAAAAAATCGAAAAATTTCGGGTATTATATCTGGTTACTGTAGATTGTAGTATGAATATTTAATATTAATAATAACTTTGTCGTGTCTGTCAATTTATCACTGTAATTTTGTTTAAACAGAGCTGAAGTGGTAGCTATCAACACATTTTGCTACCTATTTGCAAATTATTAGTATATTAACACTTTTTAGAGATTTCCAAACCATTCAATTCGATAGAATTTCATAAATGCATTATTTAGCTTATTTAAGAATTCAAAAAACGAGCGATAACCTTACCTAACTGTCTACAGTTTATCGATTTAAGAATATTAAATACAATCGTTGACCCGGTAAATAATAAAAATTAAAATCTGTGTGTATAATATAATATTATTATTGTAATTGTTCAAAACGTAAACGCATAAAACGATTTGGCGTTTATAAACCATCTCGAATCGGATAGGATGACTAATACTTTCTCTTTTAGACCTACTATAAAATTAATCATATTACTGCCGATGAACGTTTCCTACCATCATGTATGCATGACACATACGCCACAGCACCAATTGGCGATGATGTACTATTTTTGACTGTGCATTAATGGTTTATAATTTTAAGCGATATTAACTCGTTTCCATTGTTCCATCACATGGAAATGTAACCATTTTCGTTTTTTAAATGTCCTGTCGTAGACCGTGTTAAGGATAGTTCAACGAACCATGGTGATCTGAACGAGATATAGGCGCATTAAAGAAAATAAACTAAATCTGGAGTTGTCGTTATAATATAACGTATAGGGCTGGACAAGAACAGGTCACTCAAAACTAACACATGCCCAGACACACGCATAATAAAAGACCCTCTTCCCCAGATAATCAGCTGAACAGAAACGCAACGCAAACAATCAAACGTGTATCGTAATCGATTGCCTGGAAAATGAAGAGGTCGGTGCACAGACCACATAATCTGTCAACACCAACAACGTTTTACCGAAATCAATATTGTACGTCGTGCTCATCAAATCCCGTTTTGAGTTATTATTATAACACGCTTGCGTATAATATAATACGTACGTTACGTGTATAGGGATAAGTATAACACTGGTCGTGAAGACTTGCAGGACTGACCATGCACACCGCTAACAGACAAATGCAGCACAAGAGAGAATGAAATGCTGCGCAGGGAAAATTTAATCGTTAATCAATTGTTGTTCGATTATCCGTCAATGTGCTATACGATAACTAAAAAAAAAATAAAAAATCTGTCATAAATTTATTCCATATTCTCTAGTGGCAAGTACGATTGACGGAAGTGTTTTTCGAAATTCGTTGAATATTTTATTAAATGCTGCTGAAAAAATATTGGGGAAAAAAAAAAATTACTATCGACCACATTATAATATTATACAAGAACCGACAAACTGAAACGATAATGGTAATGTGGCGGATACAAATGACGAATGCATTAATCTAAACGACGTATGTAATAATTTAACAAGCAAAATTGGGTTTTGACTTTTGACTCGATATATTGACGTATTTGAATTCATATACTAGATACAGAAGAATAATGGAATGCATTGGAAACGTTTTAAAATAATAACTTCAGTTATCATTAATATTATATTTTTGTGACCAAAATCTGTACAAAAATGTATTGTGTACTTATATTATAATATACACGTTCGTGTCACTATAGGCATATAAGATCGATTTAAAACATTATACACTTTTTTTTTATTATCGTCATACGCTTTATGCACTTACCGGTATATGCGAATAAATTATAATTTATAATAACGAGAGTATCTACTATTTAATGTAAATATCTACTCATTATTTCAAAAGCTAATATTTTTATACGGGTATATATATAAATTTAAGATGTTAAAAAACAATATTTTTTTAAACTATATAATAATATATTACTGTAAATTTTTATCGTAATTTTTAATTTTTTTTAACGAACATATTATATTCTTAACTTCTTATTAATATTTTCAAGTAGAATATTTTTTTTGTTGTTCTTAGATGTTTAAAAATCAAATTTTGAACAAGTAGTTTAGAATAGTAGTTTAAAGTTTAGAGAGGAGTATAATACTACTCTACCCCACAAAAATTTGGTTCACTACTCCATTCCGGCCAATTAGACTTTAAAGACTTATAAATCATAACTTATAAAGTACTTGTCCGAAATTTGATTTAAATATTCCGATTTACATTCTACTTCAGAATATAAAATTAAAAACGTACGCTGTCGTTCAAAAACATAAGAAAAACTTAAAAATTATAAAGATAAAAAAAATTGTTTTGAACTACCAGTCGTAATGTATTGAAATTGTATCAGGCGCGGATCCAGGGAGGCATGCCCCCCCCCCCCATAGACTTTAATTATATAATGTTTTATATTTTATGTGAAATTAATCTAACCTAAGAATTATTCACATTTTATTTTATTTTTTTATCTGATGAATTTTTTTTTGCTTTTTATGCGTACCCTCTTTAGAAAATATATAGATCCGCCACTGTACCCCCCCCCCGCGCTTGAATTTTACCTATTATAATATATGTTTAATGTTTTTTTGAATTAACAAGTCAACATGTCTTACGACAAATGAATCACCCCGTGTACCTATAATATTATTATAAGTAATATACTGTATAGCGTACCTACGCTGCAGCAACGCGCGTATAAAGAGTATAGACTGTTGTTGACCCCGAATTGGCGCGCGCGTTCTCGTGTACGTATTATGCACCGCTGCAGCGTGTACCTATAATATATAATATATATTTTTAGTTATATGTCATATATATATATATATATATATATATAGTCATACAGACATATATAATGTTGTGTGTAAGCGTTTCTCTCTCTTTTTTCTCCTACCACCACCGTTCCACCGCCTCGCCCGTCGTCTTTAGGTACGTTTCTTTTGTGTCCACACGAACGAGGGTCATTAGAGACAAAAAAAAAAAATAAAAAAAATAATACATATTTATATATAAAGAAAAAAAGAAACCCAACAGCAACAAGACAGAGCTGGCAGAGGTGTGGTGGAGAAAGATAGGAGGCATAGTATAGTATAGTAGTATAGTAGTATAGTAGTATAGTAGTAGTAGTAGTAGTAGTAGTAGTAGTAGTAGTAGTAGTAGTAGTAGTAATAGTAATAGTAATAGTAGTAATCGTAGTAGTAGTAGTAGTAATCGTAGTAGTAGTAGTAGTAGTAGTAGTAGTAATAGTAATAGTAATAGTGTGTGTGTGTGTATAATTAGGATCGAGTTGTGGCCGGGTTGTAAAAGTGGCCTTGATCCCGTACAACCAAACCACTTGTGTGTTTATATACACTATATGTATTATGTGTGTGTGTGTATATTCTTCCTTTTTCCACTGTGTGGATCTCTCTCCTTTCCACGGTGATTTGTGCACGCTCCCCCTCCCACCATACTACCGTCCAATCTCGCGTGACCCGTCGTGAACACGTGGTCTCGCCAGATTGTGCAGCGCTCCCGCCCGCACCGCTAAACTTCTACTATATAGCTACACCACTGTGCTGCCAGTAAGTACCTCTTACTCTGTACTACGATTATTCCAACAACTGTACAGTCGAATTATATATAGGTACAATATATATATACATTATACAATATACATATATATATATATATATATATACGTACGTACGACAACAATATTATAGTATATGATGGTTTAAAAAAAAACAAAACAAAAACACAAAAACGTTATTATAATAATATTATACGTGACACGCTGTGGCGACGATGTCGTTGCTGCCAGAGACGTAAACGCTTGCCATCATAAATTTATAATATAAAATATATGATACGCATTGCGTGTATCGCGCACGCACATATACAGCCGTTATATAGGTAATATACGCCCGAGTTGCTGTGAACGCGAAACGTTATTACGTACAGCAGTGACCAAGTGTATAGGTACGTTATACAATTGCGAGCTGGACCGCTACGTCGTCTCGGGGTGGTTCCTAAGGCCGTATAAGTTTCTCGACCCCTCCCGCAGTGTTTTTCAGTTTTCCGTCGATAACGACTGCAAACCCGCGTAATATTCCGTGAGATTTGTGTGTATTGTTCGCACCGCGATAACAAGAAAACGATTATCGCGATGTTATAGGTACATACAATGTTGAATCGCTGCGCCCTTTACGAAATGCCCTCGAAAATCGGACACCACGTGACGACTTGACGCGCAGAGTTTAGTGACCACTAACATAGTACGCGTTATATTATTACGTGTTCGAGCATCGTACGACGTAGGTATACAACTCGTCGTACTCGAGAAAAGACGAACGCCCCGCCGCCGGGTAATATTTAATTATTATTTATTTTTTCCTTACACAGCGATGTTTTGTTTATGTTCTTCCATCGTGATATTACACAAACACACTCACACACATCAAAAATCCCCGCCCTGTGCTGTATAACAGTGTACAGAATATGTATACACATTTAAAAGATAATAAATTTATTCAACTCACAATCGTGCCTTTAATAGTGATTTCCAAGATACGATATTTATTGTTTATATTAAAAGAACATCCATCATATTATAATATACAGTGTATAAATAATAATATAAAATACAATAAACAATATACGTTGTAAATATAGAAACCGTGCCAAAGTATCTACAATACGTTAATTTATTTGCATCCATTTTAAGAAGAAAAAAAATTAAAAATTAAAAATATAGGTAGGTGATAGTAAACTACAAGCGGAAAACAAAAGTAAAACGCACATTGAAAACGATTCATCAATTATTATTAGAATGGAAACAACGTACAATATTTAAATAATATTAAGCCAAGAAAATAATTTAAATTCAAAATGGTATACCTATAATTTATACTGAAGGTACATTATAGGTACTATATAGTGTATATTATAAAGCTTCTTAAAATATACTATAAATAAAATAGTATTTTTTGTTCTTAGTGTAAAATTAAAGAGAATTCCCAATTTACACCAAACTACCCAAACGCCCAACTAGACCAGAGACCTAACATTATTCTAATAGCGAGAATATCGTACCACAAAAATATGCCATGTTGTTAAATATAAATATATATATTAAATACAGTGCTTAAAAACCTCATTATAAAACATCAAAATCGATTTAGATGATTACGATTTAAGTAGAATACTCTGTGCGTTTTTAAGTAGTACTTAATGGTTTATCGTTAGTCTACACTTACCATTGTAATAGGACGTTTTATTTTATCAGCTTAGTTCATTTGAAAAACTAAAAACACTACCTACCAACAAAACAATAATAACATTACAAAAAAAATGTTTTCGTAAACGTCCGTTTACTTTTCAAAATGAAATAATAAATAATGCATGGAAAAGCGAGGGCTGCAATACAATATAGTTAAATATTATTTAAAAATCACACCGAAATCGTTTTTTTTTTTCTATTATCGTAATAAATGAACTATTATATACATTGCGCCGCGCCGTCAACCTAATATACATAAGTTCTATTATTATAGATGCAGCAGGGTACTACAGGTACACAACGAAGAGTATAAAAGATCAATCACGCGCAACCACGAAACCCTGTCTCCCATCACCGTCATACGGCCCCAGTTAAGCCTGTGAATAATTTAAGTATAATATTCACTATCGCCGATGATGAAATAAAGATTTGTTCAAACATTATACCCAAACGTACAACAATAATACGTGTCCCTGTAGTCTTGTCGTCTTAGACACATCATATAATTCCCTATACGCCAGTCATATATTATACGTACGAGACATATTTTCCCTTTTCGTGTTATTATAAATATTTGGATGTACATTGAAGCCATCATCCGACAAAATATATGATAATGCATCTACTTACACGCTGTTGTACTTCGTTCAGCATGCGTATTGCTGGTGTTCTTCTGCACAGATTATTGCAATCCATATATACGCATTTACTTACAGCTACGAGACATTTTACTTAACGGTTTAAACTTTAAACATTACTTAAACAAGTTAAATCAAATAAATAAGTAACAAATGACAAAACGTAATTACTCACTCTTGTTAACGAGAGTCGAAACAAGTGAAATAACAGTCAAGATCAAAGTCAACGTCTTTGATATTTGATAATGTATAGTATTTGATAATATTGTACTACTAAGCGCATTCTAATGTCAGGCTCCACACTATTATTTTAGGCTCCCAATTGCTGGATTTATGCTTCTAATTTTATCACTGCGTGGGCTATCTATGTATATTTAATCAATGTTGATAGTCACCGACCGGTAGATATACCTGTATACATACGAAAATTTCGTGGATATATCGATGCTATTCATTATTTAGAC
>NW_020270484.1:492084-631080 GCF_002803265.2 Melanaphis sacchari | reverse complement strand
TATTTCATGTTACTCGTCGTCGTCCGTGCGACGCACACAAATCTGTCGTGACCCTCGTAAATTTTGGACGATACCGTTTTATACTTTTATGGACTTGATAAAAAATATATTGTATGTACCACGTCCTAAATGAAAAGAGAAGAATAAAACGTGTATGGGTGCATGGTGGTTAATGGTCATGCGGCAGGAGTTAAACAATATTCAAATTGTTTTATATTGGGCAGGTTGTCTACGGTAAATCACTGTTGTACCTACGCGTTTTATATATGGGTCGAAGTTTTTACTACACAGATTTTCGCGTATACAAACTTTAATGTAAATCGTACTTGTAGCGCGCTCTAGCGAATTGAACAATATATGATCAGTTCTGATCATAGTTTGCATGTTTTCTGGAATAATTTTATTATTTTAATAATGTAACTTGATATCTGCGAAGACAAATTGTAATTTCATACTAACTTGAGATTTGAGAACACTAATTATTGTACCAAATACCTACTGTATAATATATAGTAAAAATATAAATATTAAGAATAATAATTTTTAATTCTTGGGCGATACATTTAGTGTATTTCAATACAATAAAAATCATCAAAATTTTTAAAGTATAGTTTAAAATGCAAACAGGAAAAATTATTGTAAATATTTAGAATTTTCCAATTAGACACCATGTTGGCAATACGCACCAATCAGCAATACCACGTGGTACATACAATATATTTTTTATCAAGTCCATAAAAGTATAAAACGGTATCGTCCAAAATTTACGAGGGTCACGACAGATTTGTGTGCGTCGCACGGACGACGACGAGTAACATGAAATATGAGTAACGACGTGCTTGAGTTATAAACCGACCCATGGTGTGCGTCGACTAATGTTGGTTTATAATAGAAAGACATTAGAAGCCCATTGAAACAACCAATAACACATTAAATGAGCCGCGTAATCGTTTAATTTTTGGATACCGTCTTGAAACACACGAATTAAGTGCAATACAGGGGACATAACAAACGGTTGATTTTTTTTTTTTTTTTTATATATATATTTTTATATACTTTTTTAAACACAACTTTAATTTTTATACACACACGTGATACTCATGTATTATAATAAATATAATATACATATACATTATTGTTAACCTATCCCTTCGCTGGTTATAACGAATAACAGCGCGTGTTTTAAATACGTACAGCGGGCTCATCGTACTGGCTATATAACACTCTATTCCATACTGCACTTCTATTACGAGAAAAAAATAATGTGTTGTTTACGATTTATGGTGATCAGACGTTATTATGCTCATGTATTTTACATTTTCGATTCGTACCAAAGCGACCGTTTTGAACAAGTCCCAAAGCGGTCTTCTCCGGTTTTGGAATATAATAATAATATTATAATACATATTGGACATTTTTTTCCGGCATCGGATTTTAACAAAACAATAATTAAGTCATAAACAGTAGGGCTAACTTCTGCAGCGTACAGTAACCTGTATATATTATAAATCCCAGACGGAGTTTCGATACGTGCTGGGTACGCCTGCAGGGGACATTGTAAAAAACCGCAACCACAAAAAAAATATATATATTATATTATTTATTATTGATTGTTAAATTTATGTTTTAACGTTACAAAAATCCAAGACGATTCGTGTTGTTACTATAATATAGGTAGATTATACCAGCACATAAAATTAAAATTAAACTCAATGCAACCATTAGTTATAATATCTGAGTGTGACAGTTATGGGTAAAATATCATTAATATTTATTTATAAAGTATATTTTACTATTCAGTATATGGACATGCTGCTAAATTTTATGCACCTATATACGGTCCTACGCGAAAAATACAAATTTATGGTTTTAACTTTTAATAACTTGTACCTACGTATATTGGAAAAATTAAGTTTTTTCGATTACACTGTAATATACTGAGAATTGTGGTTTCATTTAATTTTAAATAGTATTTTATTTTTCTGTAAGACCAACCTTTGCAATTATAGATCACCGCGACAAAAACGGACAAGTGAAAACGTGTCGTACAAATATCGCAATTGGTTCCGAATCCGCAGTATTATACACACTCGGACAGTGACAGCGGGAGATTGTTACACACGGAAATGGTGACGAGCTGTAAGACGATGTCTTGCGAGGAATACAAATGTAACAATAACAGTATAAAAAAATCGTGCGTATTTATTTGATTCGATTTCGTAATCCTGCTATTACCGCAAGGCCTATTTTACTATAATGTATAGGTACTTGTAAGTTGTAAGTATATTTGTGTGTGTTTTTTTACACTCCAACACGACCGCCATCATAAGATGGTATATAGGTATCAATAATATATATTTTATTTCAGTGATTGCGTTGTTTGCAGTTGATTGCACGTGCACGTGTACAATATACAATAAAAATAATAATACACTGAATATTATATGTGTGAAATAAGATTAAAACAATATAATATAATTATTAAATCACCGTGCACGTTGTCGATAAAAAAAAAAAAAAAAACTAAATATACAAACAGGAATTAAACGGGAAAAAAACGAATACGGTATAAAAAAAAACGTGTTTGTGCCGTAGTGGCTGTCGATTATAAATATACGAAAACCGGAGGGAACGCGGTTTTTTTTTAACGATACAATAATAGGCGTCGTTATCGTATAAACAAAAATGAAAAAAAAAATGTTAATAAAAACAAATTAAACAAACTCTAATGAAGGCGATGGGCGCGTACAATGGAAATTCGATCGCATTTTATTAAATGTAGGTATAGGTATACCCGTTTCTACTATACTGTTTCATACATAACTAAACCTATTACCCATAATAATAAAATTACACAATTGTAACTACTGTGTTTTCATTCGTTAATTTTTTACTTTATTAAATAAATATTTTTATGTTTATTAAAATATAAATAATATTTAAAAGACATATTCTATGCATCTTGATCCCTGCGTATTAATTATTATAATATTACTATCTAGTATCCACCTATAATAATTTGTGCATGAAGAACTAGAAAATAAAAAAGATTTCATAACTGACTAATTATTCCCATTTTACTCCATGTTAGGCTTTAATCCAAAACCTCTCTACATTAAAAATCCCAGTATATCCTACTAAAAAAAAAAAAAAAAAAAATGATTTAAGTGAAACTAGTGTCATAATTACAAATTATAAAAAAATATGTTCTAATACTTATTAAATAAAAACACGATTTTATTGTTTAAACTTTTAAATGATATCATCTGCAGTGAATAATTGCTTCTTTTTTTTTGTTGTTCATGTGTTTATACTTAAATTTTATATTTAATTTTTTTTAATTATAATATGCTTATTATGCCTCGATGTACAGATTTTTTCTAAATAAATAAATAAAAAAGAAATCATCTACACCAGGATACAGAATAGCGGATTAATACACAGATATTGTTTGTAGCTTATCGATAATCTTGCATTTTTGCGAATCAGAATGTTAAATAAAATAAAATATAAATCGTTATATTTATTTTAGATATCCAACATATTTTGAGATTATGTCACATAATTCCATATGTTTTCAATAAAATTAAATTCAACTGTTTTAACAAATTTTAATGATTTAATCATAGCAATAGTTGTTCAACATTTGTCTTTTTAATTTAAAACATTAATATTGGTGTATCGACTGTTTAGCTATATTGTATACAAATTTCCCGTCACTTATCAGATTATTAATTTGATAAATTTAATTTTATGAGATATTTATATCTTTAAAAGTCATTATTACTGCAGTCTACTGATAATACAAATTGTATGAAGTACAAATAATGACAAAAAATAGGTGTATTCAATTTTAAATGAAAATCTTAAATTGACAAATTAGATATTATAATAAACAGTGATAATTTGATAATGTATGTTTTTAAACATTAATAATAAAATTAAAATATTTATTAAATAATAATCTAGATGAGTAGGTAGGTACAATAGTTTTTATAGTCTCGTTTGGACACGTGAAAATTATATCATTCCACTACTTTAGTGTTGTATCGTTCTAACACCTATGAATTCAAATAAATAAATAACTTAGAAAGTCGGTGTGTTGTATAATGTCGATAAAGTGCACCTAAAACTGCTAATATAATTAATATTAGAATAGCAATTCTCTAAACGATTATTCGCTTTTTTAATTACGATAAAAATACTGAAGTTGATATTTACAAAAATATTTACGTTTTTCATCATTTTTTTTTTGTTCTATCCTTGGATCTTTTTTTTCTTTCCCCCCCCCCCCCCCTCCCCCAGCTTCACCGAGTACAAAACAAATCAAATTTACAACCACATAAACCTTCGCATTGAAAATGAAAATCAGAGTATTTTTTCTACCATATATGAGAAGTATGCGCAGACATAAAAAAATAAAAATAAACACACATATGTAAAACCAATACATTCATCGCTCCACTCAGAATCTAAAATGTTCAGCCGAATTTTTCATCTTTGAAATATACACGCGTTATCTCGAAAAGATGCTGCGCTATGATGGTGTCCATATGTGCCGTAGACCGTCTCAATAACCGTCTTACATATAATAAATAATATATTATATTTTCGTGTCGTATGACGAGTAATAAAAATGGGCGCTCGACCCTTTCTATGACCCTTATCTATGTATAATATAAATATATATATATATATATATATATATAGTAATACATCTAACACTTTACACACACACACGTCACATAAACATTACGCGTATAATTTGAGTATAATACATCGACCGAAACTATAAATGTTCAAACAGAAAACGTGTTTGAAAATTTTGTTGCAAAAAAATCATCGCATGATACTTAATTTATGTGTGCGTGTGTATGCGTATGTTAAGCAAACAAGTCGGATCTTGAACAAATACGATAATATACGATTATATGTACGGAATATAGAATAATGCGTTTATATATTGTACAATATACGTGAGTCTTATTGACTATTGTACCACAACGTAAGTATATACATAATATTATACTCCGCAGTAGAGCGTTGTCTGGCGTAGGTGTACCGTGTACCTAGCTATATATAATATATATACAGGTATATTATGTATTATATTTATACTGTCGAACATATATATTGGATAGGTAAGGCAGGTATTATACATGTTGTATAAAAATAATAATTCGCAAAGTATAGCTTAATATGCTCCACGGGTAGCTGTAGGGGTGGGCAGTATAATATATATATATGTACATATTATGGTATATACTCTATCTGAGTTCACACCTGTGCGAGATTGCACCTGCTGCGCGCCCTAGTAAAATTATATTTATATAAAAAAAAAAAGTTATATAATAAAAGGGTCGAAAAACTCGAACCGTATGATTTTTCGACTCCCTCGCTTTTCCCCCATTGTATTTGAAACGCGGATTTGTCGAACAGAGTATCGTGGTATATAGATATATGGAGAAAGATTCGAGACGCGCGCACACACACACACACACACACACACAAACGCTGCTGTGCACATGAACACATAATATATATACATATTTATATATAACATGTATATATGTATACACGGCGAGACGTTTAAGGATCATTTTTGGGCGGGTTTCGATCCCCTTTTATCTAATTTTTTTGTGTTTTTATTTTTATTCAACTCGCACGTCCTACTCGGCGCGCTCGCTTATAATATGTATATACATATATAAATATTATGTGCGCGCAGAGAAACGAGAACCTGTTTTTCGTACACCGCGCGGAAAAAAAAAAAGGGTCGTCCGTACCTAATAATGTGATATCGGTATTATACGTCCTACCCCTGTATCATATTATTATGTACACCACCTACGACCTACATATACATCATAATATTATGTGCACGTACGTTTTAATTTGTATCGCCGGGCAAATCTATCTCCACCTAACCGCCGGGGTACCCGCGGCGACGTCGGACGAGCGTCAGTCGCCGGCACGTTTTAAGACTCAAGTCAAGCGAGTCAATTTGTCGATTTTAGTGTACATAATAATGCGTGTGCGTTTGTGTGGACAATTCACTGTGATCGGTCTTGCCGATGCCGCCTGCACGATAATACAAATGACGTATTCCTCCGACGTATATATTACATAAATACACGCCGATCATAATATTATTATTATTATTATATTGGCTGATTCCCATTGATTCAGCTACAAATAATATTAAATTGGTATATGTGTGTGTAAATAATATATATATATAGGTACAAGCGACGTGCATCTACTGAATGCGTAATCCTAAATAACCAATGGTGGCGACAGTAGCGTTAATAATGCGTCGTACATAATATTATTATGATATTGTCTCCTCTCTGCGGCGGGGCACGCCGTTTGCATGCGTGAACACCGTGTTCGGACTGAAAACGGTCAAAACGAACCGTTGTACCCTTAGATCAGTTAGATAATAATATTATATACGATGAATCGATGAAACATGAAAAGAATCATTGCATGTCCCGCCCGTACAACGAGTTGAAGCCAACATGACTATATAGGAACTACACTACTACAGAACTAAGGTATCAGCGTTCTTGAGCTACCGCTGCTTATCAATATGTTTTTCTGGAAATTATTTATTATCCACTTTTTTTATTGATATTGATACTGATAAAGTGATAAATAATGTTATGACCAAATGTTATAAGAGACCATGCTCATGTGCACATTGCTGTGATCCTATCATGTTGGCTTAGCAGATTTTTTTAGCCATCATGTTATAATAATATGATCTAAGGTTATACCCGTAGGTACTTGAAACTACCTAACCAACTTTACCTAAAATAATATTGTTAATAATAATTTAAATGCACATATGTATTTAATATTTATACTAAATTCACAGGCGGGTAGTACCTATTAGGTATTTGGCGTGTGGCATGACGTAGTGTTCATTGGCATGATAAAATCTTTCAATTTCACTGAAACGACAATCATATACTATTATTATTGTAGTACCTATTTACAACATAATAATATATAATATTATATCATTAGGCCTGACTACCAATTGGTGTTATTATAATCACAACAGTTAGATTATCGATAATAATAAACTGATTTAAAATATTGTACATACATTTAATAATTGTAGCCTTAGTAAAAGTATTGTTAAATAATCACTTCTATACCTACTATCTTAAAAACTTAAGTCGTCTATTGGTTAATTTGCACACTATATAATTGTCGATTACAAAAGAGATTTTATTTCTAAAATTTAAATGTCCATTAAGTTTCAATATTCATTAACGACCCTGTAAACTTTAATAACCCTATTAATGATTAATTTAATGTTTTATTTTATTGCACGACTTAATTATTCCTTGATACAGTGTTTTTCAACTTTTTTCTTTTACGTACCACTTGTCCTCTCATCACTGCTCTGCATACTACCAAGGTTATAGGGAACCCACCTACTACAATGCAATTATATTATACTTATTGTAATAGTATATAGGTACACGTATGTATTTTAAAAAACCGATTTTCGTGTCAACAGTTAACAAAATATTTTACAAATAACAAATCATTTCAAATACACCAAATTTCATTTTTTTTGGCCATTACACTTTATTTTTGCAAACCTTCTCATATGCTACTAGGCCACTAGAGCCACTAGAGGTACATGCACCCCGGTTGAAAATGCTGCCTTAGTATATCGACTGCGGAATCAACGGCAGCGAGTAAAAACTTAAAACGAACTTAATCGAATTCCTTGTATGAAAAATATCTACGCATGCCATCATATAACGCTGATTAAATATGTAATTTATGGTTCGCAATAGCATCATGTTTAAATCACCTCATTACAACTTACAACACCCTGTTTAGTTTATAGTGTGATGTAGGTTTTTTTCATTGTTTAAAAACGAACTATAGGCGTTAAAGAAGAAAACGTTTAGGTACCCATTTAAAGTAAATTGCTTAATACTTGTCTTATATTATAGTTTTTATAGTACATACAAATTATTGATAATTTAATAATAAAAAAAAAGATAATACGATAAAATATAAAACGTTATGATGGATGTATACGTATTAAAATGCATACGATGAATAATTAATTGTTAAACTGTTAAAAATGTTAATAATATTATCAATAAGTTAGATGACCTTGTCAGGAACACTTAATAATAATAAAAAAAATAAAATAAAATAAAAGTATACGCTTAAATTAAAGGTAATATTTTGACACATACATAATAATATATAAACAATACACTTAAATCATAATAATATTATAAATAATATGGTCTTTTTAAAAGTTTAAACTTTTTAAAGAAAAAAAGAAAGAGAAAGGGAGAAATAAAAAGTAAAAGAGAGTTGGGTATAGGGGAGAGATAATAATATAAGCTAATAAAAACGTCATAATACACTAACTATTACGAAGTATAAACAATTTTACCACCATACATGTTTTAATAAATATAGTGACGATTTTGCGGTACAAATGTACAATACCGTAATAATTACACTTTATAGTGGCCATGTTCACTTGTATTCGCACTGACATACTGCTATGATTTATGCCATTTAACATAATAATATTATGATATTTTGTGATACCTACGTACATTTGTACAATAATTCGCGCGAAGTCGTAATATTATTACGAGACGGCGTTTGGCGTTATATTGGTCACGGAGTCCATCTCTCGATCATAAACTGCATAATATACCTATATTAAAATATTGTACTGGCCACCAGGACCAGATATAATATACACATTATACTACACATATTATTATGTATATACATAATATTATTATTATGCCGGCTGAATACATACAATTGTATGGGAAAAATGTTGTTTGATTGCATCATAATTAGATATAAATACAAATCTCATTTTTATAGTTGTATATATGTATATGAGTAGTGTTTACAACTTGGCATCGATTCAACGGTTTCGTCGAATCATATTTTACCTGGCCGCAGACACAAATGAATATATGGTTTTTAGGCCATATAAACAAACTCCGAATGACATGAAACTGTAAAAATATCTTTGAGCATGGTTCAATAAATAAAGAAGTATAAGAAGCATATAATATACGTTGAAAAAAATATGACCTATTAACTCGCCAAGCAGTAATGTGCACTTAGCGCGCTCGACGTTGATAAAAACGCGAAAAAATAAAACCTTTTTATCATTTATTCATTTATAACATTATTTTTTATACTTAAATATATTTATATACCTTATACCTATACTGAACACAATCTGCAGTTGCATTGTCGAGTTCGTTGACTCTTCACGACAGTGAATAATAATAATTATTATCATTAATCGAGCAAATACTTAATACGACTCGGTTAGAGCAATAATATTAATAATAAAACAATTTCACGGCAAGAAAAAAACAAACTCAAAAATATCTCGATGCATATGGTAATAATAATTGGTATTAGGTTGTACGTTGTATGTAAGTTTATAATGTAATAAATGCACAGTATAGTGACAGTTTGTTCGCTGTGTTTAAATGCGCAGTGCAGTGCTCGATCCATCTTTTTCTGCCTCTCTTTTTTTTCTTTCTCGTCTCTGTCACTAACTAACGCTTTTTATAATGTACGTATGTATATATATTATACGGTACAACACGGTATAGTTTAGGTAGACTCGACTAAATTTGTTTTCGCTCTATACCCTGCAATGTGCCCCCTCGACGCACCGATTTGACCTGGACCTGAGCCAAGACTTAACGAGAGATATAGGCGAACGAAATAACAAACAACAACAATAATAATAATAGGAGTCATCTGAGAAATCGTCATCATTGGTCCCGCGAGAATTTACTGATAATTTATTTAATATACCTACTACATTAATATGATGTATATATAGGAATACGTATTAAAATAACATATAGGTATAACTTGTTTAGCTTGTTATATTAATGATAATAATAAAATTAAAAATACACGAATCGCTCGGCGCGCGCGTTCTGATAACTAATGAATTCAACAAAACTGTCTCCGGATGACTGGTTTTTATATTTTATTTCACTTCGCCCCTCCGATCGGTTATTTTTTACCGCGCGTTTTACACATACACGCACGAACGCAGTTGAATATATTAGCAGTTTTTTTTTTTTCTTAGTTTCGTATATTATATACATATATACGCGCGAGTACGCACTACGCGTATAATAATATATTATATTTTTTTTTCTTACCTCTCTCCCACTCACCGCGCTCGTTCACAGACCGTATTATTACGCGAGCGTGTGTACCTATACACACACACACACGCATATATATATATATAAATATGTTATATTGTGCGTGTGTATGTTTATATATTGTATGCACACAAATCTCTCGCGGCGGTCACTCTCTCTCTGTCGCCCCAGACCCCACGTCCCCCTCGCACAATACCGCAACCTCTTCCCGCCCACCCGATTCCGCTGCAGCATCATCGTCTGTCTTTCGCCTTCTCTCCGGGCGACTTAGCTACCGGTGTTACGCCGCACACAATCATTGGGCCGTACCTCTCTCTCTCTCTCTAGAGTCTAGTCTTTCTATATATTATATATATATAATATATATATTTAAACGTGTATAAGATGTATCGTATACGTACAGGGTGTATCACCGTGGTACGCCACGAATCGAACCGAAACCGAGCGCAGGAACACCCGGTAAACCGGGAACGAGCAAGTTGAAACGCCGTAGTCGTCGCTGTTTCATTAAATATCATCTATCCTCATCGGTCAACATACACATTATAATATGGAACACCGCGATAATTTCGTCTTGTTATAATTTTATAATAATTATTATTATTTGTTGTTGCACTATATAACTATGTGCATTCTGTCCAGCTAGAGCCAGATGTAACGAACAGCAATTTTTTGGTGTGTATGTCCTCGGTCATATACGTTCTTTCGGGAGACCCATAAAGGCCTATATAATTTGATAAATTTTATTTTGGGTCTTATACATCATTTTAAAATATTGGTGTACTATATTATGTATGATTTAAGAGAAATGTATAATTTTATTGTATATATTACAGGTCGCGACTGCGTAATACATTTTCGTGGGAGCGTTAAGTCACGAGTTATATACGAACACCTACGTCTAATTACGTTATTGTCTTTCGTATGTAATAAGTATTAATTGTTGTAAACTATGAATTACACTTAACAGTTCCAAATTTATATATCTATAATTAGTATAATTATTACAATTTTCGAATATTTGTAATTTAATTTTAATCTGCAGGTAATGTTTATAATTTATAACCTTCCCCCTTCCAGAGCCCCGAGCCCGTTACATTTTAAATTCTGCCCTGGTTCTGTCAAGCAGATCATTTCTCATTCTTTTCGATTGTCCAGACCTGCAGCAACGATAACATAATAGCATATAATAATATATTATTTTTTATACTACTCAAAACCTGCTCAGTTTTAATACACTATACTTATTATGTAGTATGGCCTAAATGATATTACTATTACATGTATATTGTATTTACTATTACACTGAACTTGTATTCGTATATATGTGTATAAAGTTCCTACGAACATCGAGCATTCGAGTACTGTGTATATTTAAGTTGTTGGCCTATCGGAGATATTGGCACCTTGTAAACATTTAATGTGTTCACGTGCAGTGATTAAAAAACTATTACTATACATCCTATATTCTACATATAATAATATAATATTACAAACGCACAAATACTATATATATATTATACTGTTCATGAGTAGATACCTTCGTTAGTCGTTACGTACACGACGTGTTCCCGATTTAGAAGGTTATATTAGAAGGTATATCGTTGCTGTACGATGCGTACAAGACTAAAAATTATCGAGCACGAAAAATAAATTATATATACACACATAGCCCCATAGGTAGTAAGTATACGAATAATGAACATCGTGTTCAACGCCCCTATATGTGTATGTATATACTATATATATTTTATACGTACAATTATTTATGTAATCGTTTTTCCTTTACATGTTATACTTAATACCTATATAGTGATAATCATATTAATATTTTTTTTTTAATTTACAATTTATTTTGACATAATATGCGCAGGCTGTAACCATTATAATTTTAACACACTTTTAAAGTACGAATAAATATAGCGTCCCTGAAACGAGTATCGTAAATACGATCGAGGAAAATAATACGCATCATAAATTTAAAAATAAAAGTGTGGCGCAGTAAGTTAACCAACATTTATTTTGAAGAATGTAGAATGGATATAGAGAACTATAATATTGTCTATAGTAAAATCGTTGAAGTTTTAAAATCTGGGTCTAAAGTTAATCTTTAAAAATGTATTAAATATAATTTGAATATACCTATCTAATATACTTACAAATGTTTTTTTTCGTTCAAATTAAATTCGTACGCATATTATTATTATATTATAGACTAATAATCATAATAATCGAAGGCTAAATATTAATAAAAATAAAAAAATTATTTTTAGATGTAGGACAACGAGGACCTATATAAATCTATATGCGCAAACTAAATTTAGGCACCAATGAAACCGGTTGTTGTTCTAAAAATAAACGATAATCGGTGCTTAAAAAAAACTCTCGTCTGGTAATTGGTAATTTCCACGGACGCTGTAAATATCCGTTAATTAAGCGGTACGCGTGTGTTATTATAATGTAAAATTTTCTAATACTCTTCGCGTGCTGTAATAATAATGGACGAACGTGATAGTGTGTGCGCTGCGGACAAGACCCGCGAGACGACCGGACTACAACGCCGGGCAATGCGAATTTCACGCCAATTTACATCAGCCGATAATAATTATTAACGACCGCATTAATCATGTTGGCCAGACTAGGAAATGTGTTGCGTACACTATAAAACTGCAGCCTGGGGCGATCTTCAGCCGTGGCGGTTTATTAACCGTTGCTGCTGCGAAAGACGCTTACGCTCTTAACATCGCGGACACGTTTCAATACGAACGCCGAAAATCCGTAGATACCAACAATATTGCAAATAGTAATAATTACTACGTACGCGCTGTGTAAAACGAACACTCCGTGTCTGAGTTTTTCGTACTACAAACGTATAACTCTGTTTACTTGAATCGTACTTGAGGTACGTAGGATCACTAGGATACGATTTTAATTAAGCACTCAAAAACGGCGATGAAATATTATTTGCATCCTGTTTGGACCATAAACTGTGTTAGGTGTCCCTTACACGGCCGCATATCGTTTATCTGTTGCAAGCAGGATTTTTATTGAAGACAGTTCTAGACATCGGAGTAGTCGTGAAGATGAGATTTAATGTTTTGTTAAAAAGTCACAAAATTATATACAAATTTTGTACAAAAGCTATGTATACTTTTATATTGTTTATATTTCAGTTGAACGCCGCGTTGTTTACGCATACTATATGATATAGATACAGAAAGTACCGTATGGTTTTGCAATTATTCATATTATCTTTCCTACGCAAATATAAATTTTAATAAATAGGTTCGTCTTATACCATTGTTATAATCGTAATTAAATGATTTAGTACTACACCATATTATTATGGATTAAATGCCTTTCATTAAAAATAATAAGTACCTGTAACCTTAAATCTTAATGTATTGTAACTGACAATTTTAGGTTTTAATATACGCCTATATTATTTTAATACTTTCCATCGCGCGTGTCTAAGGTTTTAAGAACGTAATTGTTAAATCAATACTATTTTCAAAACACATTCGTAAGTCGAAACAAGATCAATTTCAATAAAAAAAAACCTGTAAGGGCTTAGGCGCATAGGAGGAAAATGGTCTATACACACAAATCGTGCTCGTATAAATATACCATATCCCCTCCGCCGCGACCGGTTGACACACGACATGAGCACCGCGCCCATATAACCCCGTCCGCGTGACTGAATAATATCGCGTTAACACGAGTTTCTCGTAAAAAAAAAAAACTATCGAATCAATTTTTTTCGGTTTTTTTTTTTATTGGTAGGCGTTAAATTACGTATCATATATACACGCGAATGATTCCTTGCGCCACTCGCCGTGTGGTTCTAAAAACTAAAATAAACTAATAGATTCATCTCACCGTTTACTATATACATACATGTAATATGTCTACATGATAACGAGTCCTTCGTTATCTGCTGGAAAGTAAAAAAAAACTTTGCTTTAATATAACTCAACTTTTGTGCAACAGGTTTCAGGAGATTTATAAATTTAAGGATGACCACTATAATAGGCCACGATATCCTTACCCCTCCAAAGACCGTACCATTAATCGACGTCGATTTAGGCGGTGTGCCCGCGCAAAAGTTCAAAGTTTGTGGTTGACCACCGCGTGTCGAATGCATGTAAACCGCAGCAGATGCGATCAGCGGTCACTTCTATTACATAATCTTAATGTACAGCTGACGAGCCGCTCATGTCACTGCTGCAGATTATGAGAATAATTAATTATATTTTCGAGTACAATATCGTTTAAACTGTTCGGGGAATGAATCTGCAACATTCGTTGGTAACGTAACTATAGTGTGCAGTAATGTGTTATCGGTTATATAATATTATATATTATGCCAATATTAGTTGTTGGGTTTTTTTTATTTATTATTGGGCCTTCGGAGTTTAAATAGTTATAAAAATCGTACAATTGACAAGAAAACCTATACTTCAGCCTCCACAATTCGCACACACGTTGACCCGCTATACTACAACAAAACGGAGCACACAATGTTATAGACCTGCAGCATATTGTATGTAATATTTTATATTACAGCAGTTGTGTTGTAAAATCTCATCCCAAATCTGAAATCTGAAATCTAGTTAGATCAAGTCTGGTCAGGTCTGGTCAAGTCTGGTACTCCGGTGACGTCATCGTTGAATATTTTTCACGCCATGTTTTCGGTCAGCGAACAGAACAGACGTAAACATGTATATGTAAATAAAATATAAAATATAATATTGTTTGGTATTCCTGTCATATCGATATGTCGATCTAAATATAGTTTTGCAGTGTTCGTTTCGGGTTCATATCCGTCCACAACTATACGGCGGTGCAATATTTATAAATAATATAAATAGGCGCAGCTTACAATCGTTTTAAATCCTCGGTAGCTGTACCGACACAAAAATCGAACTTCACCACCACCAGAATGGGCAGAATGTAGTAACCTCCGGCGAACGTTTTATCGTTTGGATTTTTCTCTGTCCGATGTAATATATTATTATTTATTATAAATTGTAATAATCGGATATTCACTGCAGGCCGGCGCGGTGCAGCTGTGGCTGCTGTGCCAACGAAACGTCAGCCGCGAGAACCGGTCCCGTGCGACGTCTCGTGACGATATCGCGTATACGTATATTATTTTGTTGATGGAATAGAAGGAGAAGGAGATAAGCCCGCCAACGCCATTGCAGTAATAGTAAATAGTAAAGTTATAGTAATAGTAGTAGTAGTAGTAGTAGTAGTAATTGTAGTAATAGTAGTATAGTATGTTATTATTTACAACTGCTTTGTATGTATGGCGATGTTAATAATAATAATAATAATAATAATAATAATATAACAATATATACGGTGTAACCATTAAACGTAACTTATTATTTCAGATAACACTAACGTTTTAGAAATTATTTATTTCACATGATTTCGAGTAGTTTCTAAATACCAATACGACGTAATTATGGTAAGAAATTTATTTCTTACTAATTTTCTCAGTGTTATTTTTGCTCTTTTAAATGACGAAATGCATTTTTAATTTCATATTTAAAAGCAGAAATCAAAATACTGTTTGGAGTATTTTGATATACCTATATTACAATAAAATTGCGTTTTTGATTAGTAACTTGTTACTATATTACAAATACTAATCCATAGCTCATGACTTTTAACTCGTGAGCATTGCAAGTTTTGATGAACGGAGACAACGGAGCGTTGAGGACCAATATTAGCGCTTTACAAACATTTATATACGTACTTACTCGTCAAAAATTCGATTTTTATACATCGAATTATTTCAAAAAATATTTTCTTTCAGAATGAGGATTTAAAAATGCATAGGTATTGTTGTCGTGAAAATAAAATATACGAAAAATTTTTCTCTCAGTAATAATTGTGTGATTAAAAGTTATGTAAATAAATATTTATTATTTTCAATAAACGTTATTAAACGTTTGATATAAAACGAGTGTCTTGGGCTGATTTGATCACCCGGTATACATCGCGATCGTCACGACGCCTTCCTCCGCGCGTGCGCGTTACAACGGAGAGTGCGGTTCATCCTTACACGCTTTTCTCCATAGTGCCTATATTGAGTCTATACGGTTCATTTTTTTTTTTTTTTGTGTTTATCGAATTATAATATTATTCTTCCTCTTTTTTTTTTTTTTATTTCGCCATTACGCAGAACGACAATAATAATAATAATAATAATAATAGCTCGTAAACTCCAGGCAACCGTAGCGCGGGTCGCCGCTTACGGACGACACACACACGTCCTGCTGATCGCGCGCGCTCTCCGAGAGACCGTTCCCCTCGGCCGGCGATTCGTCCGCGCAAACCGGTTTCGTGTTCGCGTGTGCGCGCGCGCGCTTATAATATACGCGTTTGTGCGTATGGTCGACACTCGCCAGAAGACCCAAATCATTAAACCAGTCTAGCAAAACCACTATATATATATAATATATTCAATATTGTGTGTACATATTATTATAAATATTTAGTAGTGTTATCCAACGGCGGCCACTATACCGCGACCACGGTTACAATTTACAGTATAATGTATAATATCGGCCTGTGCTTACGGTGAAATTTTATTTTCGTTTCTCCCACTATTCCGTCTCCCCTACGTCGTAATTCCGTTTAATCCGCGCGCCCCCCGATGGCCCGATGGTTTTATTTCGACAACGCCTAGAAAACGATAATGCTTTCAGCGGTGACGCGTGAAATGACGATAAAACGCGTAGGTCTTATATGCATTATATTAAATTATTAATTTTATCATAATATCATAATATTATATTATAGGCAATAATATCATCGTCGTGTCATAAAGTGACTTTTATACGCGAATAGATCGTGTTAAAATCTACATTTCATTCTAACAAAAATACTTTGATAATGTTCCGGTAACATATTTCAATTAATTTCGGCTGTCGTATGTTGTGTCGTCAGTGAAAAAATGTTTAAAATCAATGTTAAGTGCCTACATTCTAACGGTTCAATTAAACGATTGCGTTTTACTGTTGTCCGTTAAAGTAAATGACTATTGTTAATTATTATTATACAAAAAACAATAAACAAATATACGAAATTTTAATCCTCAGTTTTAGTATTTTTATTATATTGTATTGTATATCATAATATAATATATTAACATATTTTTTTATTCGTTATAATTCATATTGTCTGTTCGTAAACAGTGTTAGGAACAGATAACAAAAAAATCATCTAAATAAAGATAAAGATAACGACATTAAATTTTCTCTAAGATACTGATAAAAGATAAACAAATCAAATTCATCTAACTAAAAAATAAGAAATAAATATATTTTATCCAAATAAATTACAGCTAATTTTACTAAAGAAATTAATGAAATATAAATAATAAAATTAATGATTCAAAAAAATATATACCTTTATGGAATATGCTTGTATAATACGTTTGTTTTTGTCTCAATTTATTTCATGTTGTGTGTATCACTAAACAATAAACATTAACTTCAGTCTTCAACATATTATAAATTGTATAAGCAACCAATACGTGAATAACAATTAATACTTTCGACTAAAGACTATAACGTCTATAACAATGATAAAAATTCACTTCGTAGTTCGTATCGACATCACGCTTATCGAATTAAAGAAATAATAAATGCAATAAGATGACGAGTGGGGAAAATGTTTAATTTAAAAATAATATTTCCAAGAATACATCCTAAATAATACACGATGTACAAACGCACACTAAAATTATTAATTAACGACATTGAAAAGATAATTACGGGTGTTGTGTATACGAAATAATGTTTTTTTTTTTTTTTTTTTAACAAGAAATATACAATCTGTACACTTGGCCACAATAAGAATATGTGATATGATATTTTATACATGAAATCGTGAGGGAAGAAGCCATCTAGTGAATGCACTACCTATTTATTTATTGATAATTTTTTTTTTTTTTTATAATTTATAATTCATTCATTTAGTAAATCTTGACACCAACTTCTTTTCAGTCGTTGTGAGGGATTGCCTGGAATTATGCGAAATAATATTAAATATTTTTTTACACATACGTGCTAAAAATAGTTTACAGATAATTTATAAATACATATTATAAAACCTGAAATATCTACATCAATAGCATGTCATGCGATAAAACTTGTCTATTTTTATTAATCGGTATTTACTATTTTAATTATTGTTTTCGAATTTCCATAAAATTATAGGAAATAACTCCGGTAGTAACAGACAACAGAAATATAGATACCTACGTAACATAAATTAATTAGTATATTCCATTTATATTTATAACTGAATACAAAATATTAATAAATAGGAACAATTTAGTCTTTTCACAATAATTATATTAATTATAGGCTGTAGCCTGTGTTATTTTACGTACAAGCTACCTCTATCACGGGAAGGGTAAAAATGAAACAATTTCGGACAAATATATACATAGCTAATTTTCATAAAAAAAAATTATCTTGTGAATTTATCTAGATAAATGAAATATTTAGCTAAAATAAATATCTAGATAACTTGTAATTAGTTATCTAGATAAAATAAAAGATAACAAAATAATTATCTAAATAATTTATCTAGAAAATACCTAACACTGCTCAGTAAACATCATTTTCGATATTTTTTCCTCGTGGCATACTATATAGTATGCGCAGTTTAATGATGATCATCGTAAAATTAAAAAAAAATATTAATTAAAAATTAGTATGAAAAAAATAAAAAATGTGAATCAAAAACTACAGAGGTAATGGTAAATAAAAATACAATTTTTACCCATCAACTGGTAGATATAATATTTATTTGGACACAAATGGTTTATTATTATTATAATTTTTATTGTGAACAGCGCTTTGCGCCCACAGTATATATAACTAGTTAAAAAATAGTTAAATTATATTAGGCACAAAATTGCTTTTACGAAAATCAGTATTCCACTGCATTCGAATCGTTACGTTCAACTCGAATCAAAACTATATTAAAATTTAGTAATAAAAATGTAGATAAAACTGCTATATTATTATATTTTTATGCATTTGTTTTTGCTCCGCGACTCAAACGACATCCATAATTTTGTAGCTACTCGTAAAATAGTATATTGTTTGAAAAATTTCCGAAAATTCTTTATCGCGATATTATTATTATTATTATTATTTATTAACATTAACAATTTAAATTTAACATGTAAAAGGTTTATGTTATTTTTATAATATTTTCGACCATAGTTAGGTCAATGAACCAGTCAACAATTATAATAATATTAATTTCGATATGTAGCGGGATTATGTTTACAATAATACTATTATTTTATAATACACAATACAGTTGGGCTAACGATATAAGCATACATTGTATACTGTATTACTATTATAGTATATGCATAATATATTAATAGTAAAAAATATAATGTTTAAAAAAATAATTGTTATCATAATAGTAATTATTTTCCTTATTAAATTATATAGGTAAACATGGTGTGAATATGTATACTCAAACATAGGTGTATAAAAATAAACGATTTATTTAAATTATTACAAAAAATAATGGGCATGTAATATTTTACCCAATGATCTGTCATGTTAATGAACAAATAGTGTCCATTTCCGTATTATTTACAATATACTATACGACTTATATAATATTTACATGGCGTAAAATCAGCTGTATGGTGGACGCACCCAAAAAATTATGTGTTGACTTTTAACCTATTTATAGTTATATTATATACCAACACGATTACATTTAATATTATAGTGTACATCTCATTATTCGTTTACTTTACTATGAATTTTTTTTAATAAATATAAGCAAATATAGGAACTCACTGTTACTCTTGAAACAATAATAATTAAATATGATAATTAATTTAAATTTAAAAGTTAATACAAATGATTTAAGTTGGCGCAGGATTTATAAAATTAACGTCGCTGCAAACGTGTAATTATACAACAAGTTTTTCTTGCGAACAATAACTCATGATTTTTAAAAACTGTTCCTAAATACGATTTGAACAACTATAATGTATAAAATATCGTCGACTGTTGTCATTATTATATGGTTAGCAGTCCAAACGCATTATATTTTCCTTGTCCACTGCGCATTGTGTAACGATATTATTATTGCATTGTGAAACTTCTATATAGTATTAGTTTATTTTATACGATATCGATTCGTGCACTTATATAGAAGCGTGAGCTGAGATTTCGGCATGATGTCAAACTGGTTCACTATTCTATGTCTGAAGTTGTGTTATCTTTCAATTGTAAAGGAAACTAATTCGTACGACGATTTGACAATTATGATCAATTGGGTAATTAAAGTAAAAGAACTTTGTACCTATATATGTATATATATATATATATATATATAGTTAGTTTCATGTTAAAAACGGTCAATTTATCTTAAAAATTAAAATGTTTTTAACATAATTCAAGATAATATATGAATAGTGGGACAAATGATTATTGGTGTATAAAAAAAATAAAAATAAAATACAAACTCTACACATATTTTCTGTTATCATTAAACATCTTTTAAGGTCTAGAAAGAAAAAGATATATCAATACTTTTTACGATATTAAATATTACAATTATTAATAAAATATAAGATATACTAATATTTTTTTTTAGTATATCAGTAAAAAACATGAAATGAAAAAAACAACATTTGAAACCTATGAATTATGATGATGGTGCCTCTATGTTTCTGTTGCTATACTTTAATAATATTAAAATATATTATTATGTTGTATATTGTGATAAACCGAATCATATAAACATGTGTTTGTGTAATGTAGATACTGATACAGTGATACATAATATTAATTATTATGAATAATGAACACGACGTGCGCAATAAGGGCAATCAGATAAGTTTAGTAAACGCATCAGAGTTATAAAATAATAAATAATAATTACACATCGTTATACATAATTTAGATTAACGAATGCATTAAATGAAACAATTGCTGTGGCTTGTAAACATGTATAAATAGCATAAATAAGTATAATATATATATGAAAATAAATTAAAACAATAGTAATTGCTATCTAAATATCATTATTATTTAATAATATCATGTATGCATGCATAGACGTTTAAAATATACCTATATTAAAAAAATCGACATTCGACCACATTAGTTATGTATAAATATGTAATAGTTATTGTTTCATAATTTACCTAATTTAAACAAAATAAAGTAAATTTTAGTTCTACTAATTGAATTCCAGTTTTGTGAATTGATACATATGCGTTTTATTGTGTAATTCGATGCTGAAACAATAGCAGAAAAACAATTTAAAAATGCGATATTTTAAGTATTATAAATGTATCTATGTTGGATCCATAGGCGTACATGTCTACCCCTAGGAGGACTACGCAGCCCCCCAAAAAATCTACCTATGGTCGGATCACACTATGAATTGTGTACAGATCACACTATGTGTTTTGTACTTTTGTTGGTTGTAAAAAGCATGAGACACATTTTAATTTAAAATATGTTACTGGAAATATTAGACTATATACCTACACTATACTAATATTTATTTTGATATCAATGAAATTTAGCTGGTGCAGATTACTTTATTACCATATACTAGTATATTATATTAATAAGAAATCGTGCTTCGTAAAAATAATTTTTAAAAATTAAATTTTAATTATTTGATTTTAATGAAGTTAAATGTTTATGAAATTATAAAATATCATAAGATAATTGTACATGGATTGCATGTACTACATAATAATATAGGTAATTCGATTTACGTTATGCTTCAATTCGATTTTTGCTGCAAAAATATTTAAATGTGTTATTCATTTAATATTTCTTTAAAATTCAGATAAGTTTTTTTAAACATTATGTCACAATATACCTACATCTTGTAAATATAATTAATGAGTTCCTTTGTAAAAATCATTTGTTTGGCCAAAGTTGCAGCCAAACTTAATGAATTAATGCCATCTAAGCATAGAAGATACTGAGTCCATTCACTTAATAGTAGATAATAATCAAGAGAAGTCTTAGCGGTAGTTCTGTACCGATACACAACTCGTTTTTGGGATTATACTATATTATAGCATTGAATAAGTACATTGATTATAGTATTTATATACCTGCATATGTATATTGTATATATTCACTTACATACACAACTCATCTTATTAACGACGTTATCTAAAATTTAATGAATTTAACAAAATTTACGTATTGCGTGTAGTAGAATAATACAATATATTGTGTTTAAGACTTAAGGAGTTGAGATTTATTAATATTAATAGTATATTTTAAAGTTTGATAACAGTCGAGTTGGATTACTCGTACAATAATAATAATAATGCATAGATCGGTCGTTGCACGGCGTAGGCGGCAAACCAGTAGATTTACGAGGTTTTTTATTGGCTTAGACGCAAAATTTTTTCTCTTTACACTTACTAGGTGGACCGTTAGAAAGAAATTTGCGCGCGAGCACAACGATATGGGATACGATCGCGTATAAATTATCCAATAATCACATAAATATATAATAGACTGTGGTTATTTGTGTCGCTTAAACGGAATGAACAATTAATTACCTACAACGATTTTGTCGTGCAAGTTCTGTCATGTGTACATTTTATAGGTACAATTAAAATTTAAGATCGCTCAGAAAGGGACTGAAATGTTAAAATTTTCATAATATATTCCTAATTAAGCTACGTAGATACACGAGGCCTCTCTACCTTTTTCTTATATAAAAAAAAAAAATAAACTATTTTGAGATATGTAGCCATATAGGTACACTGTAATTAAAAGTAACCTAATATTTATTTTGAATGTATATGCGCTAAAAAATGATTTGTAGAAAGAAATGGATTTTGGGATCGCCTCTTCATGACTCTTATATAATATAAGGTTAGGTTAAAACTTAAAGTTTACGTTATAAGTAGATAATAAGTATCTACATAATATTCATGTATGAATAAACTAGCACCATACAGAAATGCTGATATGCTATATATATAGAGGTTCAGTCTTAATGTATGCAATAACTAAACCATTATTAAAAATAAAAATATTTTTTTTTTAGCTATGATAAATTGATCAGAGATTTATTACTTATTATCTTTAAATTTTCCTGCAAATCTGTCTTAGTATTATTCTATTTATTTCATAACCATTATTTATAGAGAATAATCTTACAAATCTTACCAATCTTGAGGCCATTTTGAGTTCTGATTATTTTGTAACATATATAAATATTATAAATACTATATACATATATATTAACACGTTATACAGTAATTTATTTATATTATAATTTATAGTATCAACAAATAAACGCAGAGTAAAGACTCCTATTTCATGAGTCTCGTTTTATTGTACTCGTATATTTTATTCTCTTTAGAATTTTAAATTTTATTATATGCACGCTACTATAGGTATGATAGTATGATACTATATTACAGTATTGTTAACTACAGATAAACACATTTTATAAGACAAGATATTAAATATTAACCAATGCTACATTGCTACTGTACACATTTAACCTTTTATCATAATGCTTTCTGTTTAAGAGCAGAAGCGATGTAAGTATATATCATACATTTACTTACAACCACGTGGTTCCAAAAATGCCCATAATGGTTTACCGATTTATGTATATTTATCACATATTTACGCATGTGAGTAAAACGTATATTAACATTAACTACTATTAAGATCCTGTTAGGAGATATAATATGGAACGTAGTATATAATCGACAATAAAGAACAAACATAATAAGTCTTAAACCAAGGGTCTTATTTAATTTCAAGTGATTAAAATACCAATTTTTATTTTTTAAAATAGGACGTTATTATATATTATACATTTTAATGTCGTTTTAATGGCTCAAACAGTCCGCGCGGTATATTGTTTAATATTGTTTAAATCAAAAATAAAAAATAAAACATGAAAGACGTATTTTTTTCTCTAGAAAACTGTTTAAGCGGAGTGAAGTGTATATAATATAATAATAATATTTCAGAATACTTTTATTGTTCAAAAACGTTTTTTAGATATAAATAATTCATGGTATGTAATTAATTATGAGATAGTTTTTTTGTTTAAATTATATATACTCGATTTATATTATACATATTATTATATTATATAGGATATTATGCTTTTATTACCGCGCGAGATGTATAATCACACGAGTTTTCGAAAACCGTTTCGTAAAAAATAAAACATACATTTCCAAACACGATTGTTATCATTATTCAATCACATATATTATATTCTCGTGCCTCGTGCGCCGTATGTTTTACTATTATCGACGTCGTCACATAATGTTATGTATTTATTCAATTCCACGGCAACGATTATATAATATTATATTATATTCTCTGGCGTACACGGACATACAGTAGCCACATAATATATAGCAAGCGCCATTAGAGCGAGTAACCACTTGTCTTCGTGTATAATATAGGTACACTGGGCTGCAATTCAGATCATGGCAGTGTGATTCAATATAATCATAATAAACCTGCAGCTGACGGTTATAGATTAAATTCAGAGTAATAAACAGATCCACCCCTTAGTTTGTTAAGTTAGGAATGGTGAGTAGAAGCGCTTAGTAAAGTCGCGTATAGAATGTAGTTTTTTTTTTTTTTTAGTGTCATATATAAACGTCGTCAATTTGTTTTTACTGTACGCGCAATTGTATTATCGCGGTTTTACTTACCCAATCATTGCACACTGTGTATTTAAGTATGAATATACAGTGTTGTATATATTATTTTATTATGAGTGAACGATATTGTAAACATTGATTTTGAATACGTTTAACTATGGCTTTATTTTAGTTATATAGTATTGGTAGTATGATATATTTTTAGCTCTTCTATTTACAATTTTTTTAATGTATCTATTTATAGGTATGGGTATCTTTATTTAACGTAGGTTGAATCAAATTTTAAAAGTCAGTATAGTATTATGTAATATAGTTAAGGTAACTATTAGTTATGGTAACCATCTATGAAAGTCCAAAAAATTAAATATATTTTAAAATTTTGCTCCTCTTTTAAAAAATTTCCCATTCGGTCATTGGCCTATGTGTATATAATATTATAGTTATTTTGCTCATAGATATTCTTCGTTTATACAGTATTAATATGAATTAGATTCTAAAATAAAATCTAAATGAATAATTAAATTATAAGAAATCATTGTACAGATTGTAAATTGTCTTTCTTTAAAAAAAAAAAAAAGAAATCATTATCATGTACCTATTAATCCGTAATATTTTCAAAAAACTAGTACAATTTCATATACTTAACGCTATTGTTGAGAACACTATAGGACAATGCATAAAAAAACAATACATCTTGTCACCATAAATATAGTACGTATATATGTGTAGTCACTTAAATTATTTTTACCACAATATTTTTTTTTAGATTTTCACTTTTTAAAATGTCATTAACCAATATTTTTTTTATTTTAAACAAAAAATAAATTTGGTAATTATTGTTTAATTTTTTTTTTGTGTAAAATATAAATACCGATTATCGAACTACATTTTGTAATTTCATAATAAATTATAATATTTCGAATACTAGATAATTAAATAGTTTTATTAAAAATAAAAATCTTCGGTGAAAATATAATATATAATATATGTATATATTATAATTTGATTTTTTGAAACTAAGACATTTTTTTAATGGAACATATTATGTAAAAACTATGAATAGTTTATCAATAAGATATCTACGAGTATTATATATATGTATATTTTATACTTTTATGTATAGGTATGAAAGTATTTTATTTTGGAATTAAAAACAACGTAAATAGGGAAATGCTTAAACGTAAATAAAAAAATAAAAACAACAACAGCGAATTAAGTTACTCCGTTATTTTTGGTATTCAATAAATGCATTTACCGATAATCTACTGCAGACTACAACACGACGTCGTACATATTATGCAGCAGATCGACTTCCGTTGTATGATATTGTACGCGCGCAGACCATTAAAGGACAAAGACAAATTGAAAATTGTGTGTGCGTTATAATATATATATATTTATTTAACAGGCGCAGGCGTCATCGTGCTAGCGAATTAGCAATTTGCTAAATCGACGGACGTGATCGGATTATAGGTCGAATAATGATATTCCGAAAACTGGTTTGCTGCTATTGCTGTCGCTGCATCGAGCCGGCGAGTGACCTATGGTAGATAATTTATTATGTAGGTACATCAAATATAATAATATGATATAAATATCAATTACACATTATGATGTACCACTACATTAGAACTTTCGGTAGGGATCTAATTATTATTCATTTCACGGATAATCGGTAGATACGTATGAAAACACGGTTGTGTGAAAAATTATTATTGCAGTACACTTGCTTGTTTGTTTAAAAGAAAAATCATTATGAAAATTAAAAGCTGGTACCATTGATTATGGAATAGATAATAAAGATCATCAAACGCGATTTGCGACGCCAGCGATATTGTTCATCGATTTTTATGATTTTGGTAGCACCAAAACAAACTATTTTGATTTATTTTCGTTAAAAGCGATTTTTCGTAAAACGCTCTCAGTGCGGCCATGTCATAGTTATTCTATGGTTTTGATAAAATCGCAAAACGTAAAATCGTAAATCGCATTCAGTGGTACTTATGTAGTTATGTGCCTCATGGTAATTACGTGGTTATCGTTACCTTTTTACATTGTTTTTAAAATTGCATGAATAATAATTGCTGGTATGCAAACTGGTAACTGTGATCGTTTGATATTAATTTGTTGGCTGTTAATATTTTTTTATTTTTCGAACACAATTTATAAATTATAATGAAAACAATTCTCATTAAAACACGAAACGTTTATTAATAAAAAAAAAAGTCAGCAAAAGCAACATGAAGACTAAATGTTTTGTAAATTCAACTACATGATTTTTAAGCTTTTTTTTCTGAGGAATGATTAATTTATAATTTATTATCTAATTAATAAATTTTAATATTTCATTATAAAAATGGAAGGCAACTAAATACAAATATTAATAATAAGAAATAAATTACTTGATATCTCAAAAATAGTTCGTCAGCCCGGCTAGCTCAGTCGGTAGAGCACGAGACTCTTAATCTCGGGGTCGTGGGTTCGAGCCCCACGTTGGGCGGAAGAATTTTTTAACTTATTTTACAAATTAAAATTTTAATCAGTTATCTTTTGTTATTTTGTTACAGCTATTATCAATAGAACATTTTTTTTTAAACCAAATCAGTTCCTCTATTCTATTTATTGTGTCAATTTGTAAAATAAATATAATTTTATATTATTTGTATTATATGCATATTTATATATTATTTTTACTATATAGTTTTATTATTTAAAAATGCAATTTATTTTATTACATGTGATTAAACAATAATTCTAAGAAAATAATATAAAAATAACTTGTTGATAATCTGTATTTTAGTTTTTTCAAAATAAATACTATACATCTTATAATTTAAAATTATTGGAAGTAAATTGTAAAAAAACGTATATATTTATTATAGTTTTTATATAAAAATATTTTTTAAAAACGTATAATTTACTTTTATTAAATATACACGAATAAAATAAATTTTAATTTCATTAAATTAATAAAAGTTATATAAAAAATTTCCGCCCAACGTGGGGCTCAAACCCACGACCCCGAGATTAAGAGTCTCGTGCTCTACCGACTGAGCTAGCCGGGCAGTTGAGGGACGTGGTCAAAATATCATTATTTAATAGTGAAAATATCAAAATAATCTACAACATAAGTAAATAAATTTATATTGTAGTAATTATTCGCAGTAAGATTATAATTAAATTGTCTATATTACATATTTATGTCAAAATTTATCTTTATTATAATTGCAATTAAGATAATCACGTATATAATAAAGATTTATTAATAAGAATTCCACGTACAGTAGAGCTTTGATAGTCCAGGCGAATTCAGAGCGAGCATCTCCCGGATTACTGGAAGGTTTTCAAAATTACCTATTCAAATGACTAAGATTTTTATTTTTAATTCCACCATTTTTATATTTATTGCTCTTTGATTTACAAAAATAATAAATAACTTTAACATAAGTAATGAATTACAAAAAAAAAATTTGTGTGTATAATAATAGAACTTAAAAGTATATTATGAGACAGTAATATTTTTTTTCGTTAATACTTTTCATTCCGAACAAACTACAAAATAAATGTATTTACGAACAAATGGACTCATGCCGTCCAGAATCCGGATTACCGCGTTCCAGCATATCGAGGATTCGGACTATAGACTATAGAGACTCTACTAGTTGATAGGTTATTATTATTATTATGCCTGTATAATATATTTTATAATATTTAATGATTAAAAAGATGATTTATAAATTTTTAACATGGATTTGCAAATTCTCACAAATAAGACGCAAAATATATTGATGGACATTTGGAACCGATGTGTCAAAGCGGGTGGAACAATTCCACATACGAAAATTTCAGCGTTATCTCTAAATCACCGATAATAGGGTGATAAATGTATAAAATACTAGACATTGGGTCGTAAAATAAGACACATGGTATAATTGACGTGTATTAAGTTTATCTGTGAAAAGTTACTCCGCGGTAATTTATTGACGTTATTTTATTTACTTGTTTATTACACGATATTCTTTTTCCCAAAAATAAATTTTAAGACGACGTCTGTTAACACTATACGTCTACATAATATAGACTATAGTTTATAGTTATCTACATTCTGCAAGACGACCTCGGGTCTCATTATGTTCAATGTTTAGTATACATACAATATATTATATACTTTTATCGTGTGCAGATCTCGGAGAGGTGTGCTTGGAATAGTCAGACATGCATTTTAACTACTTCAGACATAAGTATAAACAACTAGTTATTCGTTTCTTAAGCTGGTTCGAAAAAATATTTATTATTTCCTAGAATTATAATAATTGTATAATGTGAAATTTGATTAGTAGATACCTACATCATAGTGCAATTAAAATAGTAATATTATATTATATTAATAATAAACTATACTTTCATGAAAATCTCAGAAGTACTTAATTTTATTATATTTAAACTCATCATTAATAATTATTTGACACAAGCCTTATAGATATATAGTTCAATATATAAATTAATGATTGGTATTTACATAAAAAACTTTTTGTTTTTATGATTTTGAATTAATCACCAAGTTGAGATTATAGTTTCTAGAATTTGAACCACTTACGTAAATTTCCTTTATCTAAAAATTCTGTTTCGATGTACAAAAAAATAAAAATTTTCAATTATCGTCTGTGTATCTTATGAGTTATGACTGTTATGAGTGTTATGATATTGATAAGTACAACAGGGGAATACAGGTAACTAAAATATTTTATATTCATAGTTTTAGGTTACATATTAATAACTACCCGATTTTTATGACTTGTTCACATGACGAGGACTCTGTATCAGTTTTCTTTTAAAAACATTACCGCACTTTTCTCACTGATAATGAGATCGACTATTGATACTTTTCAGCAGCAAGTAATCATAGGAAAATTAGTTAAGAATTACGAATTCCGTGTACCTAATATAAAACAAAATCGTAAAAATGCAAATAGCGTTCAGTGGGGACATTAAATAGATACTTTTTAAAGGTACGCCAGGTTAGCACGATGGTGCACGTAAACACATGTACAAGACCACGACATCACGTCGAGGTTATTAAACCGAAAGAATCGACGAAATTATATAAAAATTGTTATAATATATAATATAAACCATAATATATTGTATTTACGTGTTGTACTATACAATATGTGTTGGGTATATAACGGAGAGGTTTGTTTTTTTCTCAAAAAAATAACGTTTGATTACGTGTTGGAAAGAATCAAAAAACAAACGGTCTTACTGTTACATACAGTATAAGCAGTACAGAGAATATAGGTATAATAATGGATAGTTGACGGTTACCGTTCTTCACGCCGTCCAATCATCCCGCGCTTTTTTTTTTAATACAAAATTTCACGCACGTCCTGTCTTCGTCACAACAACCAGACCGCATAAATGTATCAAAAGTAATGCAACACAATAAATCGCGGTCTACACAGCTGTAGTATACAATGAACACCTACCTCTACAAAAATATTCAACAATATATTGTAAAAATATAATTTTTTATACAAAACATTATGATATTATTGTTTATTAATTATTATAGATACTCGTTCGCGCGATACTATCTTATCGGTCGTGTGGCGTCATTTTCAAACACGATTTCATTTGATTTTTCTTTTTACACTCACGGAAACTCGTTAAATCTATATTTGGATAAATGTAAAACATCGACATTTTGTCATAAAAACGAGATTACTGTAGACACGCGAACTGTAATATTGCCTATTGGCTATTGGTAGAATATAAGAGTAAAGAATATTTTTTTGTTTATTTTCGTTGTAAGGCAGCCAGCGAAAGGAGACCCTTCAGGCAGAGAAGTGCGGTAAAAACAACTAATAACGCGTCGTAGTTAGCGGTAGGTAAGAGTCGCGTATTCGAGTTTAACGATGTCTTATAAACTCTTATCGCACAATGAGTAGACAGAACTATAATGACCTAACCGGCACGAGTAGGCGTAATTATCCATATACATGTATATTATGTATATGTGTGTGTGTGTGTGTGTGTGAGTGAATAGAGTGTAGACGCATACACGCAATATTGGATATATGGTTCTAATTTTGTGACACGTGCGTCTTCAATGGCGCCATACTGTGTAGCTGTCGATTACAAAAATTACGATTCGTCTATACGATTTTAAGTGGCTATCGCTATCAAAATTGTTTTATATACCTACATCTACTCACTTTCTTTTGCTAAATTAAGAATTTTAGAGGTAACCAGCTATTGAATAGTGCATATCCTCAAATCAAAATTATTTATCGTTCGACTCACTCCTTCCATATTCCTCCTATAATGTCTATCACCTGTCATGGGGATAAATATAATAAAAAATAACTTTGATCAATGATAACGGTACGTTTTAAGAGGATGCCACATAGACATTTTTTATCTCTGTCTTACAAGTGCGTAATATAGCAAATTTATGTTCAGTAGTTTAGGTTAAGCTTCGTTAATTTAAAAATTAGAGTGAATCGACCTATAATGAAACTTGATGGTAAGAACCTTTTCTGTGTTTGTATGTGGGTTTTTTACGATAGTTCAATTTTTTAGCGAGTTTTGCATATGCAAAATATAGTAAATTAAAAATGCTCATAACTCACTTTAAAAATTGAATTATCGTAAAACCCACATAAAAACACAGGAAATGTTCTTACCATCAAGTTTCATTATAATTTATAGGTCGATTCACTTTAATTTTTAAACTAACGAAGCTAAACCTAATCTACTGAACGTAAATTTGCCAGTTACGCATTTGTGAGACAGAGACAGCAATATGTCTGTGTAGCGGCCTCTTAATATTTTTTAGTTTAAAGAATATCTTATTCTGTCTCCACGTCCGAGATTTTTTGAAAATTAGATTTCAATACTTAACACATATTATTGGTATTTTTGCCTAATATATCTACTCAAAAATGTATAGTGAGTACCTACTGGTTTTGTTATTTTTGAAAGACAGTGTATTGTGGAGGGGGGGGAAGAAATGATAAAAATATATTTAATTAATAACTGATGATAAACATTTATAATGATTTCATTTGTAATTAAACATTGATACATTTTAATAATAGACACATTCATTAAATTTGTCCATAATAATAATTTGTAACCAAAAGATTAAGTTGACCTAAATTATTAACATTAAAATAAAAAAATTATAATTTTACTAAAAAAAAACAAAAACAAGTTTACAAAATTAAATATATTATACTATTATTACATAATAAGAAATGTTTTTTTTTAATTATAGTATTAAATTAAATTTTTTTTATCAAAGCTGTTAGTTGTTTTTAAAATAATGAGTGTCTTACGTTGAAAAATCATCCAATTTATACTTAATGCATAACGTAAAATAATGACAATTTATATAATAGGTGCTGGGGAGGAATAATCATCACTACGGTCAGGGTCATTTTATTGTAAAATTGTCATCGCTGATCACAATTTTATTATTATTTTTACACAGCCCGCGGGTCTTGTAGTAGTACATATTATTTATACTCGAAATCATTGCACGCATATATCAATTAAACGCGAGACATAGCTGTAATGTGTAGGTACTAGGTATATTATAATGCATGATGATAACGAATATATTATCACGTTGTACATGTATACATATAATAGGAATATCTTATAATATATTATTATTATTATCATCACAGATTGTAATATTATGAACAAAAAAAAAAAAAAAAATTAAAAATTACGCGCATTTTACGCAACGACTTACCATTATAATAATTACGTTTGGAACAAGTCCAGATTTATCGTGTTTTTTTTCCACTATCGTCTCACAATCGCGCGAATGTCCAGCCGCAATAATAATAAACGTCTATCGTGCCGTCCGTAAAATAAGAGAAAAGGAAAAGAAAAATGGAAAATATATATATATATATATATATATATATATATATCACGCACACGTACCTACTACACACATCGTCAGTGGCATGTGTGAGTATAGATTCAATATATACTATGTACAGAGTGATTCACTAAATATCACGCTCACTTCCATTTCTTTTTCTTAATATTGAATTACGAGTAATTCCAATTCTGATTTTTAGATTTTTTAAATATACCTTAATTCTATAATTTTAAATTCTTAAGATTATTTTGTATTACTTAAAGAGTGTTTGTGGCCGAAACATATTTCTGTTTTTTAAAATAAGAACCCCTTTTTACTATAAATTATTTAGCGGATAATTTTCTTGAACATTTTGATGTAGGTACTTAATAGTTATAATTCAAAATTTGAATTAGTATTGTTTTCAAATTATCAAAATATTTATACTAAATATAATAGTCCTTTAAAATAGTTTTACAAAAATATAAATTAAATATTATTACGAATTTAGTATTTTTTATACTTGGACCATTTCTAAAAATTATAAATATTGATGGATTAATATTAATTGCTAAAATTTTAAAATCATTATAACAGCAACAGCATAGCACCCATCATAGTCCTATATTTTCCAAATCCAATATCATGGACCTATATTATCTTTAGTACATATAGTTAAATACTCAATAAGTGATCATTTAAATTTTGATTTCCAAAAACCTACGTTAACATTTTTAAAACAATAATTTTTTAATTAATTCACAGTAGAGATTGTTGTTTAAAAAACAGAAGTTTGTATTTCCACAAACACTTTTTAAATAGGCACAGAAAAATCTCATGAATTTGAAAATAATATGGTCTTTTAGTATATCTAAAAATTTCAAAAATCAGATTTTGAATAATTGTATTATTGAAGAAAAAAAGGGGGTGAATATGGTGAATCACTCTGTATATTATATATTTGTATGTGTGAGTATGTGTATACTATACTGTGTACATGTTCCAAGACGGTATTATAATATTATTATTATTATTATTATTATTATTATGGCAGTCGCACGTGTGCGGCTCGGCAGTGGCGTACGTACACATATATGTATATAATATTATATACTACTCGTGTTGGTTTCCCCCCGCGAGACCTTCTCCGGGCGACAGCGAAAGGGGGCAATGACTGCGGGCGCGCGCTCGCATAGTACCAATATATTATTATTTTCTATGTGACCGACCGACGGCCAGGACCCCCTCCGAGAGAAGACAGCTTCGTCTTCGTCGCCGGAGTGGTCGCAGTGATTATCGCAGCCGGTACGGGTCATCGGCAGGCGCCACACTTGAACCTGTATGACCTACCTCTCAGTCAAAGTCCCTGTCGAAATAACTACCCTTTTTCCTGTTCCAAAACGCCTTAAAAATGTCCTTCGGTTGGCGAAAACGAGACGTAATAGGAAACGTGGTTGTGTTTTTGATTGAGTTTTGTATTGACGTACAGTTAGATTTATTATAATTACTTTCACGGTGCGTATCTTCACGAGACATATTTTCACAAAAATCGAAAAAAATTAATATAATTGATTTTGAAGTGGAAAAGTGTAGCTATTTACTTAATAGGCCAACAATGTAAATAATATGTTTAATACACACGCGAATTTCCATTGAATATTAAAATAATAATAATAATAACAATAACAATACGTTTAATAATATTATACTATTGGTATAATATATTCCAAATTCATAATAAAATATCAAAATAAACGTATACAATATTATCAATTTGAATACAATGTAATATACGTACTGATACATGATATGTGTAATTAAATAAAGTCATAATAAAATAACGAATTGACATAATATGATATGTATAATTGTGTAAACCGTTTGAAATGGTAATGAACGTGCTTGTCGTAGGTGTACATTATATACTATTAGAATAGCGAACACATAAACAATATACATTGAATAGGAACTGTAGTTTGTACACATAATATATTATATTATAAATATATATTATTGTTTTTATATGCGTATAGACTACGTATAGTTACATATAGTTGATGTATTTGTAGTATATTTTTATAACTTATTAATCTATTATCTCATTTCCAACGACGCATATCATAATGGACTTAATTCATACGGATATAATAACAATTTATTATTTTATAAATCACAAAAAAAAAAAAAATGGAATTTAAAAAGGTTAAGGTACATATTGTAATAAAACTATACTGAGGTACGTGTTGGTTTATATGACGTATTGTTTGCGCCAGCATCGTTCGTATAGATATATACGCTTTTTAATTTAATTTTTATCAACACTAAATTAATAGGTACCGACAGTTTGTTATGATTTATCGTAGATGCAACCAATCAAAGTAATTCTCAATAATTTATTTTTAGTAAGACAATTATTAAACACAATACAACTATCTATTTTTATCATAGACATATATTTTATACCGAATACATTTTAAAACATACTTATTTTATTTCTATTTTTTATATTAACCGAATTTTAGATGAATAAAATTAAATATCGAAAAAAAATTATACCTATTATCTTACAGTATATTACGTGAATCGTGAATATTTTTTATTTGAGGGTTCGTTGTGATATTTTCTTGGTGGAAAAGTATATAATTCAAGTGATCTTAAAAAAATCGGCGCAGTTGATGAATTGCAATTCTAACAGATATGAACCATTGAAACACAACAATTGTGTACTAAATATATTATCATATTATACTCTCGACATATACAACAATATATAACGTACATACTACATGGGTAAATTGTAGAATCGCGCGCGATTTACGATTGTCGTATGCGAAACGTCGTAGTTCAGAGTAACGTCAAAATCCAATTTGTTTACAATGTTTACACGTCCGAATATCCGTTTTAAACGGTTGACAAACAGCATTCAACCGTGGTTAACTGTGGCGTGCAGGTGACATTAGCGCAGTATATCAACAGCAGATAGTTGGAAAGAAACGCGCGTGTTGAGTTTCCGAAATGCATCATAACGTAGTTGTTTTTATAATCTCGCTATAAATATAAACACAATATAGTATATATGAATACGATTAATATAATATATAATATTTATTTAATTTTTTGTTACATAAAAACTATAATATCTTATAGAAGTAAACATGAAGAAACAAAATATATTAATTTTGGAATAAAAAATACATCACCATCGGAGAACCATACAATTATTATTTATTCATATACCTACTAGTTATCTCACAATAATAAAATAAATAGCGATTCAAATAGCAAAATATTTTGTAAACATTAAACAGATTCACTTCATTGAAATATCCCAGCATTTTCATTGATTAAAACTTGAAATAGAATGTTCATATTAATTTCATAAATAATGTACCTATACTCAACGCATTTTTACATTTATTTTATAAATGGCTTAAATTCAAAATTTAAAAAGTTAATCTATAATTTTAGCGCTAGACTAATGCAATCAATTAGATTAACTAGAATTGTATGGAATTTAATTTTGGGGAGAGGAAAATACCTCACTCACCCCCGTAGTCTTTAAGTAACTTTTAATATTCTCAACTCAAATCAATTTTTAATATGTTTACTTTGTATCCTATAAACTTCTGACTTGTACGTATAAATAATTAAATATTTTAAACTTTAAAACTTTATACTTGAAAAATGTGTGTTTGTTAATTATATTCATTTTCCCGTCAATCACAAAAGATATAGATATAATTATATAAATATTTGGAACACGTGAAAGAATTTTCGGAAAAAGCATCTTCGTTTTTATAATTTTGTCATACATATATACATAATGTATACAATATACTATGATATGTTAAGTATAATTTAAATACAATATATATAATATATATTTTATTGTGATATAAAAATATTATTTCTTGTAAATACAACACACGTGTGCACAAAATATGATCGAGAAACCATTACGTAATAAATATTATACATTAAAATAGTTTTTGTCTTAAAATATAATTTAAAACACTTCAAACATATTATAGTTTACTCACATAAGTTGGCACTCATTTACAATTAATACAATTATAATAATTGATAATTTTCTTTTTATATACGAAAATATTAATAAATCATTAGCAATTTTCTATAACTGAAATACTATATTTCCATTTTATTCTTATTGCATACCCGAGAATCAAGATAAATTAACATTTAATTATATGAGTTTTATATCGATAAAATATTATTAACAAAAGTGACGGTTTTCGTAATTCGTCAAAAATTCCAAGTTAACAGAATATTTTAGTAATATTATTATTCTAATGAACAAAAATATATTTAATTCTTTTTGATAAATTGTTTTTTTTCTTAGAATCTACAGCTTATTAAATTTTAGCAGCCTGTTAAAAATTAAACTAGTCACCTTTATGAAACGAACTAATAACTAATCTGTCTGGGCCCCGGGGGTACCATATGGTACGAGAAACCGTTTTTCTTGAAATACTTTTATTATCGTAATAAATTACTTCTAAAATAGAACAGTGGGTACCGAATACGAATAATAATATGCAATTACATACATCGTCCCACACCACGACTGCTCGACTCCAAAGATAAGTGTAACACAATATTTATGATAATTAATTACATATTTACTAAATTAGAATGAAATTTGGGGCTGCAATCTACTTGCATCCGCAAAAAAGATATATTTTACAGGTAGTAAATTCAATAAGTATCGCGTTCCGTTTCGCAAACATAACTTGGCCATATTTTATACTTACCTTATTTTTTTTATAATTCCTAAATTTGATATATTCTATATGGTATTATCTTTTAAATTTGCTTATTATAACATAATATCTAAAGCTTATCTCCTATCAATTCGGTAAAATTATGAAAATAATGTTTACATTATATTTTTATAATAGTTATGCTATTGTTTGCTGTTCCGGTCATTATTGATATTATTACAGAAACTGATACAGTAGTGTCGATACGGTTGGTTGGAAAAAATGTTATTTCTCATATTTTATAGTAGGTACATAATATACACAGTAGATTAGTAATTACTATTATTTGTAATCTATACGAGTTAACAGATCGCAGCATTATAGTTTATAAGTTATAACCTTGTACCTAACTCTGTGGAAAGCTGAATGGTGTATTTTCAATCAAAATATTTGTGTTCTGAATTGTCGTACACGTGTGCACTAATGTACCATTGTTTTAATATGGCTGAATCGATAAATGCAACTTATAGCGTTGAGTAAAAGATAATGTCAAAATATCTATGTTTCGATGTCTTTTTTTTTTTATGGGTAACATTCCAATCTAATTCGTAATGATTGTCCACGATCATCGTGCCACTGCTCGTTTCTATAAGTAGTATCTATAATATGCCAAGATACACGTTTATATTATTTTATAGTTTATAACATTATGAAACGTATATATAAAACTATAAAAACAAACATAATAAGTGTATTAATTGCTTAAAAAAATAAAAATATTTATTCAACACATATCTATCATATAATTTGATAACTTATTGCCGTGTAACAACTGAAGTAAGTAGTATATAATTTTGTAAAATAGTTATTGAAGATTTAGATTTTTCAGCGAATCTTCATATTTTTTTCTGTAGCAATTTAGACACAGATATTCAAATACACCGATAAAAATATTTATTCCTATTTGAATAGTGTTGATTTTCAGTTTAGAATGAAAAAGTTAAGTATACGATCGCAATGGCCTAGCTGACGATACAATTATAAATCATATATTTATACCTAACACAATACGTATCTTCATAAATCACATGATACTTGTACAACACAACTTACAGCACGGTATTATCATAATATGTCTTGTAAAGTCGTAAAATGTATACAATTTTTAGCAGGTCTATTATTTTTTTGCTATCCCTATCGTATATTTATGTACAAAAGTACCTTCAGGCTTCAATCTGATTGAAAATAAAAATCGGTTCTTGTATATTACATCTTAATCGAAAGTGATAAGTGATAACACTATCATTAATATAAGTATCTATCAAGAAAATATTTTAAATACGAAGGATATAAACGAATGCAACGGGCGATTGATTTATATAGAGTATAGACACGATTGAAAATTCACAAATTACAGCGTTCGGACCTCCGGGGTGGAGACGTGTATCAAAGACAAGTAAGGCGTTCCTATAGAGTATAGATTGACGGAGAGAAAAATAAAAATACCTATGCTACAGCAAAAAAAAAAAAAAAAAATCGTGTACCGACAACTGACATGATTTGTACCTACGGTGTTTACGAAAGATTTGTTCTATAGCAGATGCGTTGGTTGTAAAATAATTTAATTAAGATAAATCACTGGCGACTATATTATATACTTCCTATGCGCAAGCTGACGACCGCAGAAACATCGGCGGGCGCAGGTCGTTGTTATGAAATATTACGTACCTATATCTATATAGATACCAACACCCGCTCTCGCGCGCGTATTTTTATTTACTTCTATGTAGTCATATAGGCATATATACGTATAGGACTGCAGACGAGGTCCGTCGTTATTGTCAGTGGATACAAACGTGAATCTCGGTTTCAACAAATCGTGTGGCGATTTAAAAGCGAACTCTTCGGCAGCAACGACTGTAGCGGTACGACGGAAAACGACGATATAAAATACAAAACGAAAAGTGAGGAAAAAATATAACCACTATACACACTCACACACATACACACACACACATACATACACACACCAATATGACTATATGTATACGGTTTATACACACACAACACGCTTATATACTCGCGCTATAAATCATTATAGCCATTGTTCGACCCCAGAGATTATTCAAAATCACAATGGGTCGAAAATTAGATGTAACTTGGAGATGCATTTTGTTCGTCGTTGTTGTCGTCGCCGCCGCCGTCGTCCGAGGTGCCGTAACGAAAAAACGATCATCACGATGAGTAGATAGAACGAGACAAAATTGTTTAATTCGTTTATACTGTTTATAGTATTATTATAAACACATATACTTACCTACATATATCATGTGTATAGGTTTAAACACATGGTACAGCTCAATATATAAAATATATATAAGTAGATACACTGCCGAAATTTCGTATATCATATTATTTATGTATATTTATATAGATTCCATGTCGTTTGTATAAGTTTATTTTTTCGAAATATATATTTTTGTTTAAGAACTTAAAAAGTGTCTTTCACATAAACAAGCAAACCCAATTTATAAATTCACATGATACTACTTCTTATGAAAAATAAAAATCATATGAAGCGACCAGAAATATGTGTTTCTAGCCCTGCTATATCCTAGTAAAAATTAAAATAAATTGGTACAGATTTGTCGATCTACCACGCGGTGTTATCGATTTTTTTTTTTAATAAAAGAAACAGTATTTAATTAATTATTTGTTATTCATAATTTTCTAGTAAACTGAGATACACTAAACCGAGATGCCCCGATATATTAAATTTGTTCATTTTTTGAATAAAGTGGGTTATACAGCTAGTGTATAGTAATGATAATAATAATAATAATAACAATAATTATAATTATTTATTTCATAAAATATTAAAATACCAATGGATATATTTAAACATAAATTTCTATACAAATGATCTCCTTGTCGATGACAAAAGGAAAGATATTTTAAATCAAGGATTCCAGCTGAAACTAGTTAAAACTGTATATTATACTAAGATAAAATAAATTTGATTTATTATGTAACCTTAAAATGATTGGACAAAATAGTGGTATTTTCCTTTCCCAAAATTAAATTTCATAAATTTCTAATTAATCTGGTTTATTGCATTAATCTAGCACTAACGTTAGATTAAGTTTTTAAGTTTTGAATTAAAAATTTATTTAAGTGATTTATAAAATAAATTTAAAAATAATATGTTGAATTTATTATTTATATAACTAATAAAAATATCATACTAATTTTTTTTTTTATTAATAAAAATACCGGGATATTTTAATGAAGTGAATCTGTTTAATATTTTATAGTTTTACAAAATATAATTTTATTACTCGAATCGCTATTTATTTTATTATTGTGATACAGCTTTAGCTTTAGTATATGAATAATATAACATTATTTGTATGGTTCTTCAATGGTGACGTATTTTTATCCCAAAATGAATATATATATATATATATATATATATTGTTTTATCCTTATTTACTTTTACAAGAAATTATATTTTTAAATGACACAAAAACAAACATTATATTTTGTATATTTGATACATGTGCGGTGAAATTATAATAACGATGACGACGATAATGTATTTCAAAAACTCTTTCTACACACGCGTTTCTTTCCGACTATCTGCCGCTGATATAGTGCGCTATTGTCATATGTGTACAGTAAACCGCGATTGAACGTTGTTTGTCAACCGTTTAAAATGGATTTTCGGATGTGTAAACAATTGGATTTTGACGCTTCGAGTTTTCTGGACTGTAGCGTTTTGCATACGATTATCGTAAATCGCTTGTAATTTGCGTGACTCCGCAATTTTATTTACTTATGTTATAATATTATATTGTCATATAGTTGCAATTTTGGTCGCTGCAGTGTTTGAGAGTACATAATGATAATATATAGTACAAAATCATTGTATTTCAATAATTTATACCTGTTGGAATTATGTCTACTAACATATTATTATGCGTCGTCGGCACCGAGATAATAGATTATGTAATACTACAAACACAACGAGCGACTAATAATATATTATATTATGTGTATGCAGTGCCCATTCAATGTGATTTATTGTTTATGTTCGCGTTTCCAATTGTATATTATGTATAATATATTTTGTGTGCAACTACTGTATTATAATACACCTACGACGAGGTAGCGAAAACGTATTATCATTTCAAAGTTCAAACGGTATATACATCATAATATTGTTATTTTAAATTTACCATATTATATTTAATGTTTAATTACAAATATCAGTAGTCAGTAGGTATATTAATATGTTAGTGGTTCGGTGCAAGAAGGGCCAATATTATATTTAGAAAAATTGTGTATTATTTTATGAGTATGTCATTAATATTTGATGAGTATAGGTACGAATATATTGTTTATATTAAAACGATCTTTTTTTTTTTTGATTCAGTATGATCAATTTAATACATTTTAGCCAATTTTAAAATCAATCATCAATCAATAAAATTTATAAAGTTATACTAACTATATCAACAATTGTATATTATTTTATCAGGTTTTAATTAAAACAATAAGTAAGTTGTTTAATCATTAAAAAAGTTTTAATTTTATATTTTAGTTCTTGGTCAATGTCGGATAATAATAATATTTAGGTATTACCCATCAAAAAAAACCAACGTGAAAATTAGATAAATACATTTACGGGTTTCGCAAAATAAAAATGTTTCATAAAACTAAGAATAGAAATGAATGTAATCGTCGACATTTAAAAATTTAAACGAAAAAACTCATAATTGTTATAATTTTTTTTTTAAATGTTAGTATATAATTATATACCTTGTAAATACAGAACTGTAAATATTAGAATGTGTTTATTATATATTATTAGACCTATAGAAAATGATAATAACTGTTGCTGTACATATACTTACCTACTATAATAACTGTTCGTTGTGACCAAAATTTGTTCAGGTGTATTATACATTATAGTTTCAATATTAAACTCAAGAAACCTAAATCTATTGAGATTTCTAATATATATATATATAATATACACATTGTTGCCCGTATTTTTTTCTCGATGTCATTAAAAAAGGGACATACACCAGATGTTCAACCCTGGGTTTGACCTGCTTACGATTTTCGAGCCACTAATTTGTATAGGAGTGGATAATTGCTGTTGAAGCGACTGACATTCGAGACGTATTTTCACGGACTGATGGCTGCAAATAATAAACAACTATACTTAATGTACCTTTTTTTTTTTTTTTGAACGATGGGTCTACCATAATTTATATACACATCTATACATATGTAATATGTATATAGTGTATGTAATATGTCTCGAAATAGAGCTGAAATCTGACGATCGCGTAACCCGTTACAAAGTGTAAGATACCCGTTCATCATAAAAGACATGATTAATTTAAATGAAAATCATACATTATTTATTTGTGATAATCCAGAGTATTAATAATTTGTAAAAGACTACTAATTCTTGGCTCAGGCTATACTTTGTTCTATATGTATTGTGTACCTCTTTCTAACAAGACAAGCTGATAATATGTATACTGGAAATTCATATTTAGCACCTGATCAATTTTTACAAAGAGAGGTAGCCAAATGTTATAAAGTACAATTAGAAATTCGACATTTAAGAAAGTTAGGATTTAATGAAATGAACGCACAAGCTCTTAATTAAATTGGAAAAATTTGCTTATAAGGATAAAAACTAGAACATAGAAAGTTGATAAATAATTTTGGAAGTTTCATTTCTGGATAAAACATGCTGTATGATGAATAATGATTTACATGCGATTTTTTAAAAGCTATTTTATTTCTGATATATACCATGTTTGGAGAGCAATAATTTTTTGAGGTAATTAACTATCATATTATAATGTTTTGAAAAATATTAATTTTAATCTATTGTCTCAAATACTAAATTTTAAAGAATATTTTATGTATTTTTTTTTTTTTTGCTTACAATAGTGTGGTTATTGAAATAAGCAAAGTGATACTGCTTATGGAAGTTTACCAATTGCGCTTAAAATTATTAGGTATTTTATATACCAATTGCGCTCAAAACATTTTAAAATACTTAATAAAAACTTATTAGTTAGTTATAATTATATAATGAATTAATATATACATTGATTGTTTTGCGAGTATAAATACATGAGAATATAAAAACAAATAAATATAGTTAATTATTCAAAGTTAAAGTTATATCAGTTACATAATAATTCACATTTAAACTTTTTTACTATTCAAACTAATACTAAATAACAAGATATAAGTAATGAGTAATGACTATCGTCAATGTGTTATCCTATATAGTACAGTACCTATTAATTGTGCAATAAAACAATATTAAGCTGATAAATATCCAACGATAATAAAAACTTATTTTTGTCTATCATTCAAGTTCATACTTTTATGATCAAATATGCGTAATAATAATAATATTTCATAAAATTCCTGATATTGTTATAAAGTATATTAAGTCACTTAAATCAGTAATCAATTGATCAATAAATTAATTTTTAATTTTCAAGCATTTTTGTGTGTAGATTACTTATGTCGATGCTGATGAAATTAGATTTAATAACAATATTTTCATACTTGAAAATAGGAAAATTTAAATACAAATGCAATTATTGGTACACTGACCCTAAACAAAAACTTTGTTTTAGGCGCGATTGGTCCATGCCCTTATTTACAAATGATAAAAGTAAGTACTACCTACTTGAAAAATTGTTATTCGAGTTATTAATTAACGACACAAAACACAAAATTCCGAATCTAGAGATTTAGTTCCTTAGGGTCACCCTCAGATTGCTAGTTTTACGCACACATCTTTATTTTTGAACGCCCGTCGTGAATGTCACGTGTGACCGTGTCAAACACACGTTTTGTGATACAACACAGCACGAACTGTCTGTTGTTAGCATGAAAACGTTCAGAAATAGTATTTTTGTACAAATATAAAAATCATAATATGGCCGTGAAAAATAATGTTTACGAATACTAATTTCGACTTAAATTGCTCTACATGATTTATCTTCAGTTATAGTTTACGAATATAATATATATTATTTATTGTGTAGGATCTTACATTTTCAGTTAGTTTTTTTTAAAATTATTATTGTCAATAGTTTTTGTCTTTTATCGATCACTTCGTCATTATGTCCGTATATCGTATGTCCTATACTTCTGGCGGCGCATATTCGTACAAATTTTATATATTTGTGCATGAATATAATAAAAAAACTAAAAAGTGTTAGAAATAAAATACTATTTGGTTTATCGTAAAATGTATATACATAGTTTATGTACGACTATTATAATAGTTCAACGGTCGAAGTCTCAAACTGCCACCTGCAGTACACAAACTAAAAACGGAAAAACACACACAAAAACGTGTCTAGGTACAAAACGTAGCCGGTCGCTCCGTCCATAACGAACCGCACCAAACGAGGTATAATGTCGTTCCTCTCCGTCTTTATTTAAAAAAAAATAAATTTCTTCCGAGACGTCAAGTCTTGTCATTTGCCACGGAGACACCGAATCGTGCATCTAATTTACTCGTCTGTCGATGACGGTTTTTTATATACGCGTACCTACACTGCCTACTTATAATATAGGTCCTGTATATCATATATGTATTATAATGTACATATATTTATACGTTTTTTTTTCCTCAGTTTCGTTTTTTTTTTTTGTCTCGCTCGCGCACCAAAAATATGAATCTTCGTCGTCATTGTTACGCGTGCGTTATCATATATCTATTGAATTTTGGATTTTTTTTCTCTAAAGGATTATATTATACGTGCGAGTGGCCTGACGACGATGACACGAGAGAGATGTGAAATATAAGAAAAAAACCGTGGAGTACAATCGTTCTTGTAACACGGTAGCCGGAGCATCTGAAAACAGGTGGCTCGTAATAAATAACGATAATAATAATAATAGCCCTCGTTTTCTGTACGTGTATACATTTATATATTATTATAAATGTATAAAAATATGAATATTATTTATGTTTATTGTATTATTGTATACATGTATAATATATACACATATATGCGGTTGCTGCGACCCAAAGGCGACCCGTCTCATTGTTATCAATCTGCTAGGCCAGGCGCCTAAATTCGATCTATTACTTGTTATACCTATACTACATAATACCTGTGAATCGTATAATCACTATTTCCCTTCTTACCCCTCCCATTGGAAGGGTATTATAATATTATACATTTATATAAGTGCGTTTATTGCTACTTATGCACTGGCTACACCCAAACGCGAAGGGTCGAAATCAGAAATGATATAGTTAGGTATATGATATACGCAAGGTGTAAGAGTAAGACCTTATCTGTCGCAGTACTCACATATTATTGTAATAATATATAATATCTGCTTCGTACCGGCCGCCCTAACAGACTTACAATACACAATATACCTACATCTCATACACGTATATAATACATATTATCGCCGGTTGTCATTTGTGCATCGCTTATGTTAATTTTGATCTTTTATGTAAGACAGTTGTGCATCGTTCGATTTTTGGGTTATACATCATTTGTGCATCAGCCGTTTTAAAGGTCTTACATCATTTGCGCATTAATATTAATTAACAATAAAATTTAAAAAAAGGGTATACTCAAAAGTGCTAGTTGTTTTCTAACTTTGATCTTAAAATTCGTACATCTTCAAATTTACTCTCGTAACATCTAATTTTCAAATATTGTACATATATTTCTGTCTTAAAATATAAATAGGTAACATTATGGTAATTAATAAAGTCATAATATTGTATAGGTAATCAGTTAGCAATAACACAACTAAGATATACGGTTGACTAATCGATTTTTATCGCTAAGTATATCAAACAGATAGTTAATTACTGGATAGTAAAACGCGTGAGACGTATGGCTTTACGAGACATACGAGACGTGAACATTATAATACTATTTATATTGTAATTTTAACTTTTGAGTTTTGAGTATATGTAAGAATGAGTCAATTCAAATGTATGAATTCAAATCGTGGAAAAACTGGAATAATTTTTCAATAGTATTATTAAACGGAAAAAAACAGTGAAAACTTGTTAGATCATATTTATGTGTCCGAAATTTTATTATTTTTATTCGAACTAATATATATTTGTATTTTAACTATGACTGTAATGTGCCAACAAAAGTGTTCATTTCAATATATGCATTATTTACATGATAATGATTACAATTCAAATTTCAATTTATTTTTAATTATTTGTATTTATAAATTACATATGATTTATGAAAATCGTTGAATTTTTGAATCGAAAATTGTTTTTTATACAATTCTATTGTTCAGCACGTCGATGCGCAGTTGATGTGGTGTGATAATTTGGTACAGGTAAACAGACGGCGCGCAAATGATATACATAATAATATTATTGTGGCTGTTGCTGTTGTTGCTACTGTTGATTTGTCGATCTGTTCGGGGATCGAACGACATAAATTACGTTATCTGCCTCGGACCTGTCAGTGTTATCGCGGGACGCTATATATACTCGAATGTTTATAATTTATAATGACATAAGACGCGTATATTTGGTACGTATTATTGTCTTAAAACGAGTCTGCGAAATAAAAACCTGTACATAATATTATTATATTATTAATTATTATTATATAAGGAGTGATCCGTTTAACGAAAGTCCGAAGTCATTCATTATTTCAGAGAACAATGACGTGTTTGAAAATATGTATTTTACATAATTTTAAGTCGTTGATCTATTAAACGGCAATGTAAATTTTTGATTTCGTGTTTCTAAGTAGAGACATTTCGAACAAGTAGTTTGTTTAAAGTTTAGATTAGCGCGGTGAAGAGTGGACCAACATTTTACGGGGTACCTATCACTTCGTTTATCCACTCGTTTAAACTTTTAGTATTATTATAATAATTCATTAACTAATCATACAAAATTCTATTTTTTTTATAGATAGGTACAGTGGTACAACGAAGTATTTCAAAAAAAGATTCAGCTTTGAAATAAGGAATTAAAATGCACGTTGTCGCTCATTAAAAAATAGTAAAATGTTCATTTTTTTAGAAACATTTTGTTTTTTAATGACTTAAAATTGTATAAAAACTTTTTTTTAAATATTTAATAGTTTTTGAACTTGTGGTTACGTTAAATGAGTAATCGATAAAAAGTGAATTTATTATGTAAATATATTATTATCATGCATTTTTGTGATTACAAAATATAGTATAGGTATAATAATAATCATATTTATTTAATTGTTGTCCGCACGCGTAATTATTTTATCATTTTTGTCTGATGATTATTTTCAAATATATTTTTGAATTTTAATGAACATTAGTTATTATTTTATATATTTTAAATTTAAATACCACCAAAAATATGTACTTAAACTCGATCAATATAATATGTAATAACTACAGTACATCGCAAATATATGTATAACAACTGTGTTAACCTTAAAAAAAACTATTATGATCATAAAGTTTTCTGTTTAAACATAAACATTATTCCAAAATTGGCATTTTTAATGGTCTTAATTTAATATAGAGTTCACTTCACAATAAATTACGTAAAGGTGTCATCGTGTGTAATAGTATAATGTAATGTAATATATTTTACACAAAGGCATAACTTTTTTTTTTTAAATTCAGTACGCGATGATTAGGTGTCATGTTTTGTTGCTGTTTTAAAATGTGATGAATGAATACTTAGGTAGTTAAGTCTAGAAATGTAATGATCATGTATAATTTGGACGGGTGATAATAACTTCTATTTTAAAAACGTTAACGATATTTTTCTTTGTCAGTAATAATTGTTTCGCGTTCTATATACGTACTCGTATTATGCACTTTGCTCTACAACTTTACGACTGTGTTTTATTGTTTTGATGACGCTGCGGAATAAATAGTGTATTTCATAGTGTAAATTAAAATATAACTAGTTTTTTCGAAATCACACTTGATCCTTGTCACTAAATGGCGCGGCGGTGCACTGATGATTTACCTATACAACGATAAAATTCTAAATAGTAAATTACCATACGGTGTTACAAGGTTCTATGTGAGTAATAATAATAATAATATTTATAGACAATATTATACCGTATTTTTAATTGTAGGTTATACGAGTGTATATATATATATATATATATATAAATATTAATATATTATGTTGGTTTTTTTTAAAACTAATTACCATTAAATTATACAAAAACCCGGAGACAGTTTAAGACGAATGTCGTTGCACACGAACGTATAGTTTTATAGCGCATATATACATTATACACATATATATATATATATATATATGTATATGTATATATTATACTGATTTCTTTGGTCTTTTTAATATTTTTTTTTTACTATTCCGTTCAATTTATTCAGCCGTGTTAGGTGTTTTTTTTTTTTTTTTTATGCTCGGTTTGAATAACACGCCGCGTCTTCCAAGTCACGTATTCAGGTAGCCTGGCTGCTACTGGTACTCCGCTGCACAAACGTGAAGGTACATACGCGTTTATGTGTATCCGTGTTTGTGTGTGCGCGTGTATAGCTGGTAATATAGTAGGTATATAATATACCTTTAGCCGGGGGTCGACCATGACGAACAGAACGATTTACCTTATTCCCCTTTCTCCACCAGTCAGTAGGTACCCCTGCGACCGGAGCACATGCATGATAATAATAACCATTTGTTTTATTGCCGATCCAGGTCTTTACCGTCCCTCGACAAGTCCATTGTGTGAGTATATATACGCAAATGTATGTACAAGATTTATTTTCTACTGCACGACGGCAAAAAACTTGTCCAGCGGACTGCAGGCGAAGTATTCATCAGTTCGGCCGCTGCGCCAGCACCGAAGACAAATTCTGTTAAATATCGAAAAACTAAAAATTGCGACTCGTGATGAGCTGTGGTGGAAATTGCAATAGAAAAGGTTAAAGTGTATATTGATATAGATTTTCGATAAATGTGTCGTCTTTTTAAATCGACTGCTCAAATTTCAATGTACGTAGTACGGCGCGGGTACTATAATACGGCTAAGGTATATACTTATACATTTTTTTTTTTTAAACAGGCCATTTGAAATCGAATCGTGCGGGTCCGATACGAATCACCAAAAATCACTGTCTCGTATCATTTTCAATGCTACTCACAATATATACGTACGTATATTATTATAGACACGTATGTAGCGTTGAACCTGCAACGAGTGTTATTTTCTCGGGCAAAAAAGAGTGTCGGTTTCTAACGGGAAAAAACGGATTATCATCCCCGCAGCACCGCGACGGTTTGCGTCGTCAAAAATAATGGTCGAAAACCGACCAAATAAAATATAATCTCTGTAGCAGGTCGTCATATTATTATTTCTGTGCAGTGGCGTTTCTGAGACGATAATATTATATACGTCGATGTATATATGATATTCACACTCTAATGATCTACGCGCGTAATCCGTCGTCCCCGCCACTCTCCATGTATGTCATGTATATATTTCTGTAATGTATATAATAATATTGTATATTGTCCATACATAGGTATCCGACTACATATCACACACACACACACACACACACATATAGGTATTATATTTTATTATTATATGTCGACGCAAGGGTCAAAATCGTCAGGGGATTTTCGATTATATGACTTGAAATCCCCGCCGTATGTGCAGGTCGTCCGCGCATACGTAGTCACATCAAAGGCGTACGAGGAATTTCGCAATTATTGCCGGGTCTAGGTTCTATCGGCTGTCTACCGCTTTCGGCCAGCACAGAGCGCGCACGCCGCCGCTGCAGGGTAGGTATTAGCGCGCGGCGTAGCCCTTGTTTTTCCGCCAATTACGTCATATAATAATCCCAAGTTAATTAAATAAAGCGGAATGCCCGGTCTTTGTTTCCGGGTTTACGGATTTAATGATAGGCGCAAACTATATTATATACATATTATATATTCCTACACACTCGTGCACACGTACACCCACGCACCCACATATAAACGTCCTGCGTTCAGGACGTATTGCGGTCGAACCGGCAGGGTCTTTTGTACCGGCTACATTCCGTCGTGCACAAAGCCAGATGAACCAGAGTGGTATGCCAAACTTGCAAATCCTCTGTGTGTACAGTCCAAAATGTTTTCAATATTATATTATAATTTAAGTGATGTCGCGTGTATATTTATAACGGTTTTTTTTTTTGTTTTCTTTAATCCGTAAAATACAATGACAATATGCAATGCTGTGCGTATAAAATATATATTATACATGTGTCTAAAATACACCGCAGCTGTGTCGTCGCGTCGTCGTTTATAAAGAGGTTAACGTCGCGTGATCGTGTCCGCCACCCGTTGTCGAAAATAATAATTATTGTGTTCTAAATCGTGACAATATTATGTTTGGATTCGATCACGTGTCTACTATAATTGTAGTGAAACGCACAAATCACCAATACACAGGTATCTTTCGACGAGTTATATATGTATATTATAATTCTAATAGACTTATATAATATTATACACTTCAATTGTTCAACTTAACACATTTAGACGCCATTGCAAATCGTTAAAAAGAGATTAGCTAAAGTGAGCGATCTTGACCATAATATTCATTTAAATTAATTTTTAGCACAATTGATAAATTTTTGGTTTGTAAGTTTATTTTATTTTTGTTAATGTTTTATACGACTATCTTGCATTTATTAAATTTTAAATAACCTTATTATCGATATGATGTTATTTTCTAATTATTAACGCACAACCCGAAAATTGTTTTTTTAAACAAAGTTTTACTTTATTTTAAAAATTATTATCAAATAACTATATTTTTGTACAAATCTTATTATTAGATATTAATTTTAAATTATCAACATTTATACATATAATTAAAATTTTTAATAATGTATTACGAAATATGCCGATACCAATTATGAAGCATATGATGTTGTGGGGGAGGTGAGAGGTAAAATGCGTTATAAGTATACACACGACGCGCGTGGAGGAGGTCAACTTGGCGTGTGTGTTGGTCTGAAAGACGTTTTAAAATTTGACGCTGTATGGCAATTTTAGATTTTATTAGTCGTCTCTGTGACGAGATGTATTCAAAACGTTAGCGCGTTACAGACAATAAGACCAAGAGCCTATATATTATTATTAGTATTATTATTAACCGTGATGAAAACCATTCGTCATGTTTGACGAATTTGATTTGTAGAAGTATACGGAAAAAAAAACGAAATCAATAATAATAATAATAATAATAATAACAATAACAATAATAGAGCCTGCGGACGTTATACGCAGGTATATTATATTATTATTATGTATGTATACGAATACGATCGGAGCAATCATATCATATAGTACCGCCGTCGATCGCGCCTTACGTACATCCGTTCTATCAGTGCAGCGCGGAACCAATCGGTTACTCAGCACACACAATATATAATATACATAGGTATTGTACTCGCACCGGATCTCGTTATTATATTACTTGGTGTTTTATTATTGTTATTTTATTTTGCTCTTCGCGCGTCCTCCTATCCATTATTATGTCGTCGTATATATATACATACGTCGATTATAATAATAACGCAGCAACACCGGTCAACATGCGTGTTGCGTCGACGCGTACATAATATCTATGTATATATGGGTATGTATAATCGAATATATAATATATGTAGGTATATACATTATACAGAGTGATTCACCAAACATGAACTCCCTTTTCTTCTTCTTCAATAATGTAATTATTATGCAAAACCTGATTTTTGGAAATTTCAAATATATACAAAGACCATGTTTTCAAATTTTTGAAATTTTTTCTTCTCATTAAGATGTATTTTGTGGAGATCAGACTCATAACTCAAATGAACATCCCCCGTTTATGTTTTAAATTATTTGATGGATAATTTTTCTGAGAATGTTGGTGTACGTATCAAAATCAAATTTCGAATTAGTAGTTTAAAGTTTTAGAGTTATTTAACTTTGTGTATTGAGGATAATAGGTTCATAATAATGGATTTTAAAGGCATGGGGGCTATGTTAATTTGGAGATTGTAGTAATTAATATTAATCTATCGAAATATTTTATAAATTTTAATAATGTAGATACAATATGGTACATGTTGAATAAGTATAATATGATACTAAATGCAATATAACATCTATATTCTATTTTTGTAAAGTCATTTTTGAGGGCTATTATTCTTAATACCTATACTCGTTTAAATATCTGTAAAACTACTAGTTCAAATTTTGAATAGGTACATCAAAATTTTTAAATTAATTAATATCCACTAAATGAAAAATGGGGGTCGATCATATTTGGTGAATCACACTGTATAATTGTATAAATGTTTAATATGTATATAATATTTTCCGAGCACTCGGCGATCGCGTACAACGAACGTTTCGAACGCGCTTTGTCAGAGTATGGTCTCTCTGGGGAGAACGAAAAAGATAAAAATCGAAATTTCACGGTGTCCCCCGCATACACGTCGTGCTGCTGCACACCTCTCCACTCATCACCCGTCGTCGAAGTCACCGGTTAGCCGCGATTTGTTACTTTTACACTATTATATTATTATTGTTGTTGCGTTATGATATTATTATATTGTATCACACGAGACGGACTTACATACGTAATTGGACACCGTCGGTCGAGTGACTAAGAGAGAGAGAGATAGAGAAACGCGGGCGCGTGGTCTGCGATAATGTTGATATGATTACAATAATAATGTATCAAATATACGTATACAAGCGTGTACGTGTGTGTGTGTGTGTGTGTGTGTACTCGCGCGAGCATTACAATAATAATAATAATAATATGATGGTACTGTGACTTATCCGACGCTGCCACACACACAAGAGATTTGTAACGGAGCGAAACGCATCGAGAGAAGAGTATAAAAAAAGCGAAACACGGTCACCTCGTCGTCTACACGTATAGCTGCTCTCGGTTATTGTGGATATTAGATCGCCGCCCGGCGATTCGTTGTATTTATCATTATTTTTTTTCGCTTCACGCTTTCCGCCATGCGCGCCACGCGTGTACCCGTAATGCCACCTATACCTACGTGTATACCTACTAATAATACCCATCATGCCCGCGACGGTTTTGTTATGTCATAACTCATAACGCGTGGCTGGAGTCCGCCGCCGCATGCGCCGCGAGAGACGCTAAAATATATAATAATATTAATAGGTAGAACGACCGCAGGTTTGATGAGGGGGAATGGGGGGGGGGGGCGAAAGGAGGGGAAATAATACGAAACAACCGAAAATACTGTGCGGAGAAAATATCGTATTGTACATAACATACACCGTGGTCGAAACGACGCGCGACACAATGGCCGCGTCACGTGCAACCAATTACCTGTGTATTGTGCGGGTTATGTGTTTTTACGCTCGTGAATCGGGTAAATGACCAAAACTCGGACACACGGATCGTGACAACCGACACGAGCCCGCAGGAAATCGGAAGGACGAACGCAACGTATATACGCGCGACGGCGTGGCAGCCTACCGCGTCACGCGGAACGCGCGTGTACACAAGACGTGATTTCGCTTTTTATTTTCTGGAAAATATTTGTTTTATCATTAATTAATTAAATTATTTTTTTTTATTTTTTTTTTTTTTTTTGTTACTTTTAAAATCTAGGCATCTTAAAGCCCCTCTCATTCAAGTCACAGTGGAACGCCGTAATGAAAAAACTATATTTTTAATTTCGTAATAATAAAGTAGGTATATCGTGTAAATTATACATTTGAAAAAAAAGTACAGTTCAATAAAATAGATCTTATTAAATAAAGATTTGTCGAATATCAAGACAGAAATGAGAGATTGAATGAAACTATATGGGTACAGCCCCCGATTTGATTCAGACGTTATAGTGGGTTAGTGGGATCGGGATACTTATACTTGAAAATTGGTACTATCCAGCCGAAATAAAATGGTAAGATTCCCGATTTATCATCCATAAGTCACAGAAGTGATTGGATTTCGTGTAAAATGGAAAGAAAAATAAGTGTACACTCCGAAAAAAAAGTAATAAAGCAGTTAAAAAAAAATGTATTAACTGACTATTATATTGTAGCGGGTTCGCGAGATTTATTTTCTAGGCGGTTAAATATATTATATAATACAGTAAACACTTGATCAAACGCTTGATTTTAATTATAAAATGTTTATACATGCGTAGCTATATTGAAATAAAAATTAATATTTTGTTTTGTTTTTAAATTTTATATTTATTTCTAAAAAAAAATTTACGAACCAAGTACACAAAATAATACAGTAGGTATATAAACACGTTAACGATATTAGTGAACTATAGACTCGCAAAACGCGAGGGAAAAAAGCATTCCCCGAAACTGTTTTTAAATATATTGTTATTTTGTTTAGGACTTGCACGTGGCATAGAAATTCTTTATATTTTCTACTTTGAGAGGTATCACGCGATATTCGCGAAGACAGTTGGGATGACTCAAAGTCTACAAAAACATTTACAGAAATACATCGAATCACGGGGTGTTGTTTACAGTGGTGGTTCTACGGACAACGATTGAACAGTATACACGCGACTTTAAGCGGCGGTCCGGATCGAGTGTAATCTAGAGCCGTTCGTCAGTATTTACGACTTGCCTCTACATGTATCAGAAAATAAAAAGTAAGTGTTAGCCGGTCGAATGATTCGCGTCGGCCGTACACCGAGTGTATACTTAATTGAAAAGATTCTCTTCAGAGATGCTATATAAATCTTTAATATAGCTACTCGCTAGTACATGGAGCTGCAGGGTCATTACACGCGCATGTGTCGATGTACATAATGTGCAGTCCGTGAAGCGCATATCGTATTATCACAGTGGATGATAATAATTTGAATGGTCCAGCGGTCGGCTATTATAGTGTTATGTACGCCGATGCTGCTGCAGCGCGTAAACTAGAGAAAGAGAGAGAGAGACAGAGTACCGCACTCGGACTGTCTAAAAAAAAAAAAAAAAAAAAAATGATTAAAACGAGTAATATTATATATCACGTTCCTAATGCGACTAGATAATATATAATACGTCCCGTGTATCTATCTCGTATAATAATAATAATAATATGTAGGGCTGTTAGATCTCTAATATACGAGCTCCGTTGTACCCGTATAAGTATACGTTCCGGTCATGCGTACCTATGGATCTAGAATCGTTTTGTGGCGTGCAACGGTCAATTATTAAGTGGCGATGGCATAGGCACTATAGGTACCCCCCGCTGCACAAAGCGCGTAATGACGTTATTACGCGCGCGGGGGACCGGCGCGTTTCGGGAGTCACCGAATCGTATTTTATATTTTTATACCTACCTATCAATCTCGAATCTCTCGGAATAATATTATTATGGTAATAATTACGAAAATTCGTTTTTTTCCTTTTAATGCGTTCGCCAGCGTTATGTATGGCCAGGTATATATATATATATATTATGAAATCGGATCAAAAGAGAAGCATATGTACAATGTATATAATAATATAATATAATATACCGTAGTAATCACTCGCGTGGTTGTTATAATATTAATACGTCATGTCGAGCGAGCATATTACGCACACTATACACATACACACATATAAACCATGTAAAAAATATACGAGTATATACATAATTATTATGAATCCGATGTTTGATGCGCCCCACGTGTATTATGTGATTTTTTTTTTTTTAAAAAAAGACCCGAATATTGATACGCGCTTTATTTATGCCGCACGAACTACGTTGGTATATTATAAACATTACGGTGACGGTGGTGTTCGTTTACCTCGAATCAGGGTGAAAAAAAAAAATAATAAACGAATTATTCATCGACGAAAGCTCCCGCCATCACGGACTTGTGGAGGGAGAGAGAAAGAGAGAGAGAGAAAAAAGAGAGTATTGGAAAATCCTGCACTGTTACACAATATTAAAAAAATAATATATAGATAATCCCGAGAGGGTTGGCTTTCATTAGTGTTTTACAAAACGCATAAAAAACACTCGTACAAAACTTTCTTTTAATACTGTAATATTTATCAAAAATAAATTGTATAGATTAATTTTTTATTTTATTGCTTATTATATTTTTGTTTTACTCGAAAATAGGTAACTATGTTTTTTTTTGTTTTTTTTTTTTAAGACAACTGTATAATTGCGCACGTTTTACTGTCATGAGTAATTACACGGTATACACGTTTATGAAATAGAAATTAATTTCCATGATAAAGGTTATTATTATTATTATTATTAATAAATGTATCACTGAACATTTTTGGTTTGTTTTCTTGCGGATGACATGCATATCGATCACGCTTCACACATCTTGCCATCACGTCCCGTCGTGTATATTATATACACGCTCTACTAGTTCTGTTATATTATGTCCAACTGCTCATTACACGTTCTTTCTTATTACGTTTTTTTTTCTCCTGGGTGTAATAGGATTAACTTTCCGCGTCATCATAATTATGTTTGTTAATAGTAATTATTGTCGGCCACCATATATAACCGTGACTTCGTATTTTTAGTTTCACTCCACGTCTATACAGGGCACGAGTGCAGCAGCAGTGCCGCGCGCGAAGAACCATTACTAAATACTAATATACTCATATTATAGCGGTGTATACGACGTAAAGGGAAGATGGAAATCGTCCTCTCCACCAATGTGGAAACCTTCTCCATTTATTTTATACCCTAGGTAAAATTCAAATAATAATTATGTCATAGTTGTGGTGGGTTAGAACCCCCTTTTTTTTTAAATTTGGTTAAAAATAAAACAATATTTGTTATTCAAATAAATTTTAACGGACTTGCAGAGAAGTTCTCTTCTGAAAATAGAAGAATATAATTAGATTAATTATTTAGAATTTTTGTAATAAGATGAGCAATAATAAGCGTTTATCGAGTTCGTAGCACGTTATCGTGAATATCTCTGACAAGGAGTTTGGTGCGAAAAATCGCAATTTGAGTTTAATAAGATGATTGTGGTTGTTCAAATAACTAATGTACGTTTTATTGACTTATTATATTTATTTACAGTTACGAGAATCTTGAGTACCTACTGTTGTAGTAGTGCTGCAGCGGCTGCTGTTGCTGTAGCTGCCGTCGACAGTGTAATGAATGGCGTGACTTGTATACTTGAAACGAATAATATATTTTTTTTCTTTAACATGATAAATCTTCAGTTCTAAAAGGTAGCTTACAATTCATTGAATATAAATTGTGAATTTATAACCGCTCATGTATAACTAAGTACAAGTTACAATGTACATACGTATATAAGTAATAACGATCCCGCGGACGACAATGGACTTTAGAAAATAGCAATTCGTTGATAAGACTTCATCATCGCCATAATCGCGATTAATCAAATGCAGTAAATGTGTTTCTATGTATAGATCCACCTTGGCGTCTAATCGATAGTGTCATTATACTACGTCGACACGTTCGAATGATACCTAATGATATATATTGTGTACTGTTTCATTAAACAAACATGTTTAAAATAAACTAGCAGCAATTCGGTCCACGATCGCTTGGCTCACCAACCCCCTTCATATTTTTTTAGCAAGTAGAGAGTCTATCTATAAATCTAATATAAAAAAAAATTATAAATGCAAATTATTAATAACAATTCAATGTAATTTTATTGGATTCCATATAGATTTTTTTCATTTTATCTGAATCCGTCATCACGTTTGTTCTTTCACAATGATACGTATAATTTCTTTTTCATTGTTAAAAATATAAATTTACCAAATTATGGTTTTTCGTGTACCATATAAGTTCTACGCATCTTTAACTTTTACTTGATAAACAATTCATGGATGAAATAATTCTATCTCTCAAATTTATAAATACATTCAAATAGTTCAAAGAAGGGTGTGCAAAAAAATATTATGAATTCTTATAATTATGTAATAAATGTACATCAATTTCACTATTGTCGTATAATAAACATTTCAATTATTATGGATACGTTTATGTTCAGTGATTTTAACACTTCCACGGCGACAAGCGAAAGTAAGTGTCCAACCTTTTTATTTTTAAAAGTCGAAGCTTTACAATATTGAAATTTTACTTTCATTTTATCACCGCTATCTAAGAACCTATTTACTGTTCATTTTCTAATTTTTCCTTCGATAATTTTTTTCGTTTATACATTTTCTCTAATTTTTAATTTTCTATTTTTTTTGATATTCTTTTTTTTTAACGCGCACTTTTTATCTAATATCTGACGCCTATTTTTTTTATCCATTTTAAAATTTACTGAATAACTCTAATATTGTAATTATTGGCCATTATTGTAAATTTTTGACGAAACTATATTCTAAATTATTTATTTATTTATTTTTTTTTTTTTACAATAGAATTATAACATGTTTGTTATTTGGTAAAATCAAACTATACTTAAAAAAATCATACTATTCTGAAATTTATTATACATAGAAAATAATGTGTGGTTGCGAACTTGTTTTACTAAAACGAACGTTATTATATGACCTACATTACGTTGAAAATATTAATTACCCGGACCACTGTGTAAAATAATATAAATATAGGTTCCTACTACAGACGGCGTTTACAACGTCTACTACTATACAACTGTATCGTAATTTATCTGGTATATGTCTGATCGACCAGCCTGCCACGGCGAGTGATAATTATTATTTTCGTATTATAATAATAATACATATAATATACACATATATACGCTTTCCGGACGTCACGCGGATATATAGGCTACTGTATACGTTTCCGAACAAATTACGCTTTAAGATTTTTATCGGTCCCGGCTGCGTGCAGCAGCAACTCGTTCCTGTTGCCCATAGTATGTATAGCACTTCATTATAAAACCAAAAACTGGTTTTTTGGTCAATCTGTACGCGCCCCGGGATTTATTTAGGCACACTCGAACTCCTATATATATATATATGTGTGTGTGTATGTGTGTGTATATTGTATACAAAGTGATTCCTAAATCTTCAAATCAAGCAGTAAGAATATTAGGTCTTTATCTCGGGAAATATACAATAAGTCTTAAATACTTAATATCAAATGCTTCAAAACTTAATATTTAATATTTTACGTATTTCAACGATCATTAATATCTGGAAAAAAAAACGTAAATATGATTTATTTTATAAGATAAAATAATCATTCTGTATAATATTATATATTATTGCGGTCGATTATTTATTCAGAATAGACCTAGTTCATGGACATATCTCCAGTTATATACTGCGCATACAACTACCACCACTTCCACTATATAATACTTGAACTACAGCTTTAATCTTATTCATATATATATATATATATATATATATATATATATATACCTATGCGTGTTATAATAATATCTACGTCGTGGCGTCACAAAAACTCGTAAATAGCTTGTCTCTCTTTTTTTTTTTGGCGCCAGTTGATTTAAGTTAGCGCGTCTTACCCTCCTGCCGAGAACTGGCTGCCGTTAGCTAGTTTATAGGTTGGCCCGCGGTATCTTCGCAAATCGCGGCGCCCGACGGATTCATCGTGTATTTTAATAATTATATATAATATATGCCTAAACGCAAGTTACAGAGCGCCGAATACGTAGTCTCTCTTTTTATTTTTACTCTCTGTCTATAAAACATAAATGTGTGTCGTAATTAAAATGTTATTGTCGGCACACGTCACGATGATAAACATAATAATATAACTCCACACCAACTATGCCGTGGAACGTGTCGTTGACGATATTAAAAATCTTATCGGTTTTTTCGCATTTTGTTCGTATTATCATGTTTCTTCTTATTATATAATATTTTATTAGAGTAAATACGCCAGTCAGATATTGGGTAAGGGTAAAAACGTTCGGTAAACACAGAACACACAAATTACAAACCCTTTCCTCGGTCTGGTCCGCGTGATCGTCGCCGGTCGGTCTGCAGTTCTACAGCTTGCGAAGAAGATAATTATAACCCTTGATCCTGAGGGCAATATAATTTTGAAAAAAAATACTCCGCGGCGGGGGTCGCGCGTGACCGGTGCGTTTCCTGAACGGATTACCGCGAGATTGTGCGAGTGTGATTTTTGAACACCTGTTTTAGAGGGTTCTTCCGACGTAATAATCATTATATAATATTGTTGTACGTGTGCAATGCACACTGTGCATACGCCCACCAGAAGTTTGTCAAAGAATGAAATATATTTATTTATGTCCAGCGAAGGTAGCACGGATACTTAATTCATATACGATTTTCAACGATATAGGAACTTACTGTTTTTCAGTCCCGACCTTGAATTAGAAATTGCTGATTGCAATATAATATTATATTGTATAGACACCTACCTAATCGTAGAAAATTTAATGTAAGAGTGGAAAATGGAGTTATTTATAAATCATATACATATTATGTAAATGTTGTTTTTATGGATGTTTATGTAATACCTTTGTGACTGAGCCATTAGTCTACTTAAACACTGTACTTATGTCTTGTAGAGATATTTACGTGAAAAATTATCCTACAAATAATAAAAATTGATGATATGCGTTCAAACTTTAAAAATGTTGTATAAACTATTAGTGTTATAAAATTATTATCTGTGCTATTTATCCATTATAATATATTATCTTTAAAAAAAATTAAAAATTAAATTATTGATAATAATTTAGTTATAACCAATCAAAATTCAACAGTTACTTACTAAGCATTGTTTATTTATTTTAATTTTTAGTGTTCCGATAGATAATTCTTTGCTAAATAGAGTTACACTTGATCGCATGATGGGCAATTAATAATTATATTACTCTACAAATCACACACTAATGATAAAAATAGTAATAATAATAATAATAATAATAATAATAATTAATAACATATACAATTTTATAGTTTTAGTGGTCATGTTGGAGAATTATAATCGTCCGAAAAGGTGAAAATTTTTTGAGAAAAAATACACTCAAAACGTTCTCGTGTTTCCATCGCACGCATCGATTAAACACATAAAGCGCGCACCAATACACTATATTATTATAAAATAATAATAGTAATATTTTTATTTTAACACTTAGTATATATATATATGCGATTATATTAAGATTAAAACAATATTTGATCAAACACAGATGCCCCACACATAATATAATATATTATAGGCGTGTTGTATGTACACGTATATTTATTAGTTATTACTAATATTATTACTGCCAATGGTTGTGTACCTTTGATGCGATGTGTATGAAAATTTACGAATGCTGTCGATCGATATTATACACGAACGCGGTTGCGTTTAATATAGGTAAATTATATTTAGTAATATTTACGAAATATTCAGCCACCACGGTTTTAATTTAAATGAAATTCTTATTCATTAAGTATGATGAACATGTTCTAAGCTGATGAATCACACGATAATCTCACAAAAATATTCAATTTGGGTATACAGCTGGATTCCTGACTTAATTAGAAACGCCAGTCTGCTAGAAAAAAGTGCCTTAGTTACACTGGATAGCTTAAAGAAGTTTTGCACTAGAGCTACTAACAAACAGCTTCTATACATATAGCTATCATCAAACTTACTTGAACTTATGGTATATGATTATGAGGTTGTACTAGCAAATCCAATATCGAAGTCAAAGTTGACAAAACATTGCTTTTGCATCATTGCCAAAGCATGTTGGTTTGACAGGAATGAAGTCCACCCATATTTGACGAAATCATCCATCCAGGACAAAACAAAAAAACTAGAGTTGCACATCAACGCAATTGATAAATAACTTTTTGTCAACTCGAAAGATATTAAGTACCTCAAATGCTTGGACTTGAAACTATACGAATTTTAATTTTAACTATTTAGACTAAGGAAAGGAGCTATATTATAGGAAGTTTAACTTTGCACGTCTTCATGTGTGTAAACAAATTTATATACATATAGATATTATACACTATTAATTGATTATCATGTATACGCCCATTGTGTATACAAATTGTATTTATAGATATCTATGGTCGTTTAAATAAAGATGCCTTAGAGCAGTTAAAAAAATATATCGTAAGCATAAATTTTTAATTGACTTAATATGATTAAAAAGTATACTCGTATGATTATTATATCGTATATGTTTTCTAATATTTAGTGATTTTATATTGAATCGAGATAGGAATCAAAATAATTTGCGACTGTAGAAATACTTTGCACGCATGACTGAATCTAACCTCGTGAATAAAATATAAAATTTTTCATTAAAATAAATTGTTTGAACTACATGGGTATATCGTTAAGTGTTCGTATTATTTATGGTCTTAACGATAGGAGCTTGAAAGACTTGAATACAAATTCACACCTGTCTATATTATTAAGTAATTTTGTTTGTCATTACTTCGCTATGACAATAGATACCAACGCACGCCGGTCGATTAGAACACAAGATAATTGAAATTAATTTCCGTTGAGTGCTTCATTTTCATTTTGGCGAGTATGAATACGAACTAAAAAAAAAAAAAAAATAAATACCACCCATACAAAAGAATCATATATACCTTGTCCGGCGATTTTAATTCATTTTAAGTTCAATATTATACAATATATACGCGCATATCATTATATCAGATGTTGTTTGTTTTGTTGTTTTTTTTTTAGCGAGCATATGCTCGAATTTGCGGCTGTTATCTGATCGGCGGTCGCCCATCGTGACAAGTGTGTGCGCGTGCGCCCGCGTGTCCAGGTCGCACTTTACACGAAATACGTACGACATACCTACCTATGTAACACGGTCAGGGAAAAAAGCACATGACATCGATTTACATAAGCGGTGCTTATCTAGATAAGGGTTAATAATAATAACATTTATTAAAATATTCGTCGTCCTCATCACCTGCGTTGCATGCGCCTATACTATACGTATATATTATGTCATATTATATAGGACCAAGACAATCGTCTAGAATATACCGCGTTGTAGAAAACGCCCCCTCCCCTACGCCCATGACTTGGCACGACATGTATTGTCTCACGTATACATACGCATAGTCACTGAGAGGGTTAGAGTGTCAAGAGACTACTCTGTCTCTGAATGTGTCTGAAGAAAAAAATAGTTTTCAAAACGTATATACAGTACTATTATAACATACACATATATATATATATATATATAGTTGTGTTTTAGAAATAATAACTAAATTTAGTTCAAACATATTATATTACTGTAACTGCATCAGTTCGACATGTCTGCAATGCTTGCCTTTGGCCCCCTACAGGACAGACTAAAATAATAATCAATAATAGGCGAATATTAAGAGACTACATTATATAGCGTTCGATTTATCAAATTACATCGAGTGGCTCCAAACAACAGCAGTAAACTAAATAATTTATATTATGATATATTATATACGTTTATATAGGTACACGTATACGTAGTTCAGTAGTTGTAGGATGTAAACCCATTTATTACATAGTACTATATGTGTTAAATATCGTTCGAATATAATTGTTAAAACGGTACATCATCCGAATACCCATATTGATTTACGAGCACATACTGCACGTCTGCAAGAATGAGAGAATATACATAATAGTTTTAATTATAATAATAATATTTTTGTTATCAGTTATAAAGTTATAACAATATTTTTGTAATCTCATCATTCCTCGTCTAAAAACAATTTTAATAAATTAAAATGTAACTGTAGTTACAGAAAATAACAGGGACGAGCGAATTTGGGGTCGTGTAAAACGACCCTTCATTCGCATCAACACAATTTATTAGTTGGCGGTATAATTATTTCGTTTAATTAAAAAACAACACTTTAAAAACGTTCATAATTACAGTTTATGTATTTAAATAAAAATAACTTCACATGAAAACATTGAAAATTAATTAAAAACAAGTAAAAATTCATGGGATTGATCGAAGGTAAAATGTTTACCTGTTGTATACATTCAATGGAAATTTTTAACACATTTTCAACTAAATTTTAAATTTCTTTAAAAATTATATGTCGTGAATAATTCGTTTTTGTCAAATTTTTTTATGTAAAAATATGCATAATTAATATAAATATATATAATTTTTACATTTTTTTTTAACTATTATCTAGCTGAATGAAAAATAAACTTAATTAATTCATAGTGTCTGCTATATAATTTATACAACTTTGAAACGGTATTATTATTATGTTATTAAAATATAATATTAAAGAAAAAGGATCGTAAACATTTTAGAAAATAACAGAAGGTATCAATAGTATGAATGGAAAAAACTAGCACAGTATCGCAGTTAATTAGTTATCATTTATTATAGTACCGTGATATCATCACAAAAATAACACTAATAATCTATATTTGACTTGAAGAAGCTGACCGTTATTGCGGTTTATGCAGCAGAAACGCTGTCCATTATCGTTTATATAAGGTTAAAAAAAACATTATATAAGCTGTCTTTAAATTTTAGAATATTGCCGCTGAAATACTGTTATTGTATCGTAATAGAACGAGAATAAATTTTAAAATGTTGGTGGCTCATTTGGTTTTACAAAGTTTCAACTCACTCGATCAATGATTAAAAGTTTTTACATTGTATATTTTTTACACAATATTAATATATCACCAGTGCTTGATTTAGAGGGACGGAGTTCTTTTTTTTATTTAAAAAATATTTTACCCCTTTTAATTGCCTGTAAATCAAGAGATCAATAAAAGATTTCAATTTTCAGGCATTTACATTTTCTTTTTACGTTTTTTTATCTCCCTTTTTTACATTTCTTTACAATTCAAACACTAATTATAGCAAGCAATGTAAAAATTTAACGCGGTGATAATTTAATCTATATAGCAGTTTAGAATCTGTATTTTACAGAATACATAATATCATAAATATAAATAACGAATAGAAACAATTGTTTTTTAATCATAAAAACGAAAAATGCAGTCCACCGGAGAAATATACTTCTCATGTCAATTATTGTTATATTTATGTAATATTTTTGATAAAGTTTTTATATATTTTTAACTTTTATGAAGTCACTTATAATATTTACATTATTGGTATGAATACCTAAATTAGATATATAAACTTACCAATTTTCTACGATTAAGTAATTAACACAAATATCGTAAATGACCGGTACTGTAAAATGTATTTACTAGATTATTTTTAAAAATTAAGTAAAACATTTATTAGCCACTTAGTATAATATATTATTTTAAACACGTACAATTGTACGTTAAGGTAAACATTTTACGTTCGAAATATTTCAAATTCCAAAAATTTTTCGTGTGCCTACAGATTAATAGTTCTAAAGGGTGTCATGTGAAATATTATATTATAAATCTAATATAATCAAAACCACCCACTTGATCGTTGTCAAATACTGAATGCAATATACGCGTTCTTACTGTGAACTTCATTGTTACCATTGAAATTGAGTTTTGTTTTTTGAAGAAATATGCGTCGTATGCTTGTACAGTCGTCGTACATATGACGTACGTATAATATATACTTATACACACACCATTGTGTGTTTCAGTACCTATATATAGCAGACATATACACCGTAATATTATGTCAAATGACGTCTCAACAATAAAATATGGAATATACTTGAATACATTATTATTATATGTATATTATGATGCAATGTAAATTATTCACTATTGAACCGAAAATCCTCTTGTACGCGAAACCCTGGGGGCAGTTTATTGTGTTCGTCGACGATTCGAATCCGTTTCAGGTGTTACACGTCTCCAAGTAGTATAAAAATATCGGCACTCAAAACCCTCTTTTACACGCAGTTAAATGGATCGTCGTTGGGTATAGTAAATCTGTTCCAAATGTTTGATGCAGATTATCATAATATATATTTATTATTTATTTCTTATTTTGGGCAGAGCGCTAAAAACGGATTATTTCAGCGCATTGGTGATTTCAGTCAAACTGCAACAGGTGTTTAGGTTTTGACCCTCGTCATCATCTCTGTCATAAGTCGCCGAGACATCGCGGATAGGCGCACGAAAATTATCCACGACAGGCTCCCATTGTGCGACAAGATGACCGGACCAGATGTGGTTGCCACTGTTTTGATCGAAATTTCCAAGGTCACTCGTACACAACTTATTATGTTTTTGTTCATTTATCACTTTTATAGTAATTGTTGGTCATAAAAATATACACAGAACTTTCTTTTTGTGACTGTTTTATCTGTTTATTACTATTAATTATCTACTATTAAATAAATTGATTGCAATGTATATTGTAAATAATTTCTAATAGATGTATGCCACAAGTTAACTAAACTATTTAAATGTGTTAAATTTTCTTTTATTAAAAACACTTTCTGTACTGTTTTAAATGGAATTTTGTTTTTTCGATGAAAATTATTTTTTAAATAATAATAAACAAATCAAGAAAAGTATTCTTTAAATTAAAAACAAAAAAATGTTTAATTATTTCATATTTTTCTTTGAATAAAAAAAATTTAAAAACTTAAAATTAAACTATAAATTTAATTTTATATAAAAATGTGTAATAAAATAAAATTACTTAGAACCTTATCATTTTCAACATGTATTATTTTATGTTTAATACTTAATACTCGCAATCAAACCGAGGACTCACGATTTGTTTGAATTCCAGACTGTTATGGTAAGTGCTGATGCGGGCACATTAGAAACGTATTTTATTGAAATTAGTTTTTTACCTCCCTGACTCGATAGTATCGATTCAACACACACATACTCTACTAATAAACCGTGCAAAATTGATTTATTATGGTTACACCTAAGCACTATAGATCAATATAAATGATAATAATATGACGACAACAATAATCGATCACACATCATAGACGTTTAGTGATGCACATTCCCGTGGTATATTTTAAACGTTTGCATGCGATTTGCATAATACATATATTTTTTTTTCCAATAGTTGTAGGGAGAAGTGAAAAAAAATTATGTATAGAATTAGCGAGTCGGTGTTTTTTATACCGAAGACAAATTATAATATCGATGCATTTGCGTACCATCTGTCACGGGGCGTGTTATTTTTTTTTTCTTGGAGCATAAAAAGATACTTTATGTTTGTTTAGGGAACAAAAGGTCTGCGGGGACAACCACCGTTTTTGGTTTTTGAGTGACGTTTGAAAGGCTGATGATACAGGGATAGAAATCGTGGAAAAAAAAATGAAAAAAATGATAAAATTTATTCATATCGTTAGCAGTTTGATTTGATAGAATCGACAGATTACAACAAAAAAACCCACTTAAATTGCCAATTGTCACAGAATATAATTATCACTTAACGAATGGTGATGAACAACAGCTGTAAATAATCATTGGTGTATTCGTTTTCCCATAGATACCACCCGTAGGTTAAAAAGATTTAGAAGGTTTAAAATGATATATACTCATTATTTTAGATCCAAAACAATCCATTCAAATGCTTTTTATTTTAAAGATATGAAAAGTAAACGCAACTAAATAAAAGCTATTTTTTACATCATCATAAAAACATTCACATAGTTATTTTTTCACATCGTTTAACAACCGCCTTGCCAATGCTAATTAGCATCCTTTTTGCCGAAGGCTGACATAACCGTCAATTTTCCGAACATTGGTATATTTTTCTGTTACACAAGATTTACTTAAGGCTGAAAAGCCTAATTAAAATTTCTAACAATAGTATTATTGTTTCCACCCAGAGGTTATTTTTAGTTGCAACTTTTGAATTTCAGCCCGTAGCGGCTTGGATAACTTACCCTTTTTTTGAATCGGTGTAGGATAACTTTACATGCCCCGGGGGATATCTCTTCATTTTAACATTGCAGTATACATCATTCTGAGAAATAAAATAAACTGTATTTCAAAAAACTTTTTACTCATTGCAATACAATGTTGCATTATACAAGTACATGGTTGTGTATACATTTTATAAATATATATTTTTGTATTAGATACGTTGTTAATTAAAATAAATAAACATAATTTGATATTGGTAACTAAATTATTTAGTTAGTTTAGGTTTAGGTAAATTCTATTTATTAGGTTATTTTTAAAACTCACACTGTTAAATATTATGCCATCAATATAATGATTTATAATATGAAATACATATTTTTTAGTATATACATTATATTGTAGACGCTATGTACCTATATTTCGATTGTTGAAGGTATATTATTTAGAAAATTTAAATACACTCAAATAGGTAGTGATTATATAATATATGATTATATGAATATGACAAACAAATATAGCATGGTAAGTTTATTTGTTTGTGGGGAATATCATAAAAATTTACGATGAAAAAATATCTAATATCGTATTATCATCCCCTTTTTGAAAAACTTGACGTTTGTCGAATCGTTACATCTACTGTTTTATCGCCTTTACTCATATCCGTATTCGTCTATCGTCTACGACCTCGTTGATTATTTGGGCTTTTGCTGTGTGAATCCTCGTTGACATTTTTGGAAGTTTATGTTACTACCGGATATACGGTATATTCTATGATGTGCAGTTGCTGAAACATCGTAAAAATCACGACCCCGTGCAAAAGCCGATAAGGAACTGAAAAAGAACGTCGTTACCACGAGGCTCACTGCAATGCGCGCGCCCCCATCAGGAAGAGGCTATTGAAAACGGACAGAAGCACTTAAAATCACTGGCCGAAAACGTTCGAGCGTTATGTGTTATTATCTCCGGCCGTCTGTGTTCAAACGTGGTTTTTATTGGGTAATGCAATACATACGAGACGAGGGTAGAAAGTAAATAGATTCTCATTATAGACACTCCAGGATCTAAGGTCGTAAAAATCGAACAGACCGTCTTTCTAGATGAAATGAAAAAAAAAGTCAGATGTTATGATGTCGGCATAATAATAATATTGAATGTGACTATACGGTTTTCCACCATTCGATTTGTGACTGTAATATCCGAATAATCCTATGTCTGGACTAAAGTATATTGTTTTAAAATAAGTTGATAAATATGACAATATAGTTTTTCAATTCGATAAATGATAACTATTCAATATTTTTGTTGAAGGGGAAAACCATGAATAAAAAAAAATATATATATAAAAATGTAAATTATATAAATACTTACACAACATGTGATTTATTATATAAATAAGTTCTTAATAAAATATTTAAATATAATATCTCATGTTGATAACGTATTGCGATTTTTAAAATATAAAAATAGAGCTATAGAATTTAATAGATCTTACAGCTTGAAAATCTACCAATCGCACCAATATGTATTGTATTTATACGATATGATAAAAAGGTAAAAACTCTATTCTAATCTTCAATTTTTATTAGATAAATATGATCAATATTCACACAAGTTAATTTTATATGTTATGATATATTATACAAAGCTATACTTAAACGATCATTAAGCTGTATAAATAAGTCTAATACAACTATAAAATTATTTCTATATGTACTTTACGTTGCAGTTATTTTTACAAAAATACATTTTACATTAGTTTTATTATGTAAAAGGAAAATAAAAGATAAATAAAAATGTTTGAGTAGGCGATGTAAAAAAAAAAAAATGGTGTACATGCTGTATAACATTACTTTCATAATAGGGACATTAAATATAGGTATTATTGGTTTTTTTACATAGCAATAAAAAATCTGATCTAGTAATGGTTTGAAAACCAATATAAATAATATAAATTCTATTTACGAACGTTTGATATGAAAGTCATTTATAACGTATAATTATTTTTATATGCATTTGAGAGACCTACCTTACTAAAACTTAAAAGATAATCGATGACAGGTAGGAACATATTACTTGTTATTTGTTCGACTAACCGCTTGGATTGAGTAGATGTATAAAACGTTTATTAGGTATACTAATATGTTAGTGATACTTTACAACTGCGATCTAAAAATAACGTTATTTTAATTTGAAAACTGAAATATCACTAAATTTTGATTTGCAGAGTTTAAATATTCAAAAAGTATTTGTGTGTTACACCAAAATTGTTTTAATGGAAGGAAGGGTTAATAAATATTAACTCATCGTTACGATGTTACCTTGTGAAGTTCACGTAAATTGTTGTAATTAATCGATGATTTAACATGAAATATCAATGAAAAAAAATAAAGCGAAAATAAATTTATTCCGCGTTAATACGCACTATTTATTTGCTATTAAATAAGATTAGGAGGTATATTATGTATAAATTCATTAATTGCTATACACAACTATGAAAACTGTTGCAAATGAGAATAAAATTAATTTATTCGGAAATTATTAATATTTTTTTTTTATATAACAAAATAACTGAAATTTGGTAATATTACAAATATATAGGTAAATATTTTGTTTGTTTGCAGTTTTTTCTTGATAAGACTGCTATTAAATTAGGAACATAATCATGTTGAAGTTGCACACTAATTGAAGGTCTAACATATAGTGTGTTGGTTTTCTCGTTAATTTCCATCATAATATTTATAATTATTATTCTCCAAGCATTGATGTAATAACTCGTTTTCAGCCTCTCCTCGAGCGACGAACCGGAAAATTAAAACCATACCCTTTGACACTCATAAACGAATTTGCATTGAGTATAGAAGTGAAAACCCTCAACGATGGCTGTGTTAAAAATTTAAAGACCTCTCATAGTGGGTGGCCGCGCCGTGATTATAAATTAGTGGGAGAGAAGAGCCGTCTGTTTGACTAACGAACATAATCTCTCGAAGGTGTCGAAATGAGTGCGAAAAAAAGGTGTCGTAAATCCGTTGTAATAAAGGAATCCCTTTTGTTGGGCTTCATATCGCCCCCGGGTAAAGTATTAACGATAATAATAATAATAATGATAATAAAATATTCCCCGAGCTTTTAGATTAAAATCGCCTACCGTGTCCTAATTACCAGCATCTAATCTAAGGCACTGCTATTTTTCGGGGACGCAGCTACGAGACCCCTTTTATGTTCAGGCCGCCTATGGTTTTTAATTGCTATTTATGATGATTCCTCTTGAAGTCTAAATATCCTGCATTCACCATAACGACAACCTACGCAAGGTTAGATTAAAAGAGTGGTTTTTTTTTTTTGTTTTTTGTTTAAATCTCATAATTTTACCGCAATAATGTTCCACCAATAACTGTCCACCAAAATGAATGCGGGTTTTAATGACTATATATATACATAGTATGATTCACCAAACATCCTCACCCGGTCACCCCCCATTGTTTCATCTGATAATCAATTTATTTAAATTCTGATTTAAGGAGTTTTTAAATATAGAGTATGACTATATTACTATATTTTAAAATTCTTGAATTGTTTTTGTATTACTAATAGAATACAAACTTCTAATTTTTACAGAAAACTATTTATAGGAATTTTCTTTTTTTTGATTACCTAGTTCAAAATTTAAACAAGTAGTTTACAGTTATTACAATGTTTTCAGTAAATATAATAAAAAGACTGATAAAAACTATATAAAAAAAATATAAAATAGATTTAATATCAGATACAGTATTTATTTTACATAATTTTTATAAACTATAAATATAAATAAATTAATAAAATGAATGTAAATTACTAACATATTTAAATTAATATAATAAATAGCCAAACACATTATCATGAATCTATTAGGATACTAAGTTAAGAAGTTCAAAAACTTTACTAGCTCAAATTTTGTTTCAATGTGTTTAAATCTCCAGAAAAATTATTCACTAAATATTTTACTTAGAAAAGGAGGTTCTTGTTTTAAAAACATTTCACAATAATTAAGTTATGATTAACAAAAAAATTGAGGTAAATTCGTTAATTATGTGACTATACCTTACTGATAACTTTTTTTATTTTTAATTGCATTTTGAAGATAAAATAATCTAAATTAATACTAATAATATGAATGGCATAGTCAATAACCTTCAGTTATTTTTAAAACCTTATTAAAATATCAAAATATCCATTATCATTCAATTTTCACCCATAGACTAAGCATTAATGGATCTACGCATGTTCAATTAGCGCCTATAACAATATATTGTGTATACTGTGTTTTATTCAAATAAAATATTGAAAGGTTTTACGTATATAGAACTAGTAAAGAAACAATAGTTATTAACAACACGTCATCCAACTAAAACGATTTTAAAACAATTGTATTCGATTGATTAATATTAGTTAGTACATTAGAATTTGGTTGTACTTATAGGTAAACCGTTAAAATACAATAAATTATTAGCACGTGAACATTCTGCCTTATATGTTTAATAATAATAAACAAATATGACATAACAGAAAAAATAATGATTAATAATAAATATTTGAAATTGAAGATACATTTTTTTGTTTTCCATTTTATGTCTATTATAATTTATATAATATATCCGACATACGTATATGATGTTTTAGCTAAGATTTGTCACCAACTTGGACATTTCTGCTAGAATTTGAAATGAATAATGACACATACAGTATAATATTATATTGATTTGACCTGTATCTAATATTGTGTAAATATAAGGTTATGAGTTACCACGACTAGAATTTATTTAATTTTAAAAAGGTTTTTCTATTTTGTTTTTCTAATATGTACCTATATAGATTGCCTTAAGGTCACAAAGTATTTCACAATGAACACAACAGATTCAAACAACAATATTCCATTGTTTCGACTGATAATACCGTGCTATTTAATGCACTTATATGCACAACAGTAAAATGCATAGATATGCGTTAATTTTCTTTATAACACTTTTATCGTTTTTGCCCTTTGACATTTTATTATTCAAATAATTCTCTGTTATAGTTTTTGACACGAGCCACTCATTGCACTAGTTGTTATCCATTCGTTTTTTTTTTTTTTATATTATTCTTTTCCGCTGCCTCACCCCTCATGTATGTACATACGAAAATGCTAATCATGTGGTTATATATTTTAGTCCAATTAATTGCTGTATTAGTATTGGGGTGAAGAAAATATTGTGCCCCATGTTCCGGTGACTCCAGAGTTTCTACGGGTCGAGGCGTCAAGGCGCTCTCGTATAATAATTCCCGCACATTGCATCCCGCACAATAAATTGACATTGTATGCAACAAAAAATGTATATAGGTACACAGGAAAGTACATGTCATTTTAGATGCATTTTAATCGTACAAGTGCATCGACTATTGTAATGTACAACAGTATTTGGACATTGTTTTTTAAATATTTTTTTATAATATTCTTGCAGGTGCTAATGCACACGTGGCTGGCACGTGTTGTTTTTTTCAAGTCTAATTGCATTTTAACATAAACTCAGTTCATAGATACATCCAGTACAATATTTGAACAGTTTATTTTATTCAGTAACATGAAAGTTAGGTCTCTTTAGCAAATTTAAATTACTAATGCAAAATGTAATTCATTTCAGTTATGCATTTTTTTTTACAGCTTTACGAAATTAACATAAATAACATAAACATTATAAAAATGTATAGATAGATATAGTATTATAAGTGTATAAAACAGAAAACGATATAAAAATATATTAGTCATTGATAATGTAAGTCAGGTAAATTTTTTTATACTATATTAAATTTGTTAGAAACTATTTATTTCTATATAAAATAAAACCAGTTGTAATATTTCAATATTAAACCCAAGCAATCAATTCAATAATTATATCAGGAATAACTAAAAAGTGAGAATATATACGTTGTAGGTATGTAAATTTAATAAGTTATGTAGTACACTAATACGTAGGTATATATAATATATATATAACACGTAATTATGTAATCTTAGCTGAGTATAATTATATTCTAAATGAAACAATCATTTGTTTGCGTAGATAATTGTACTAAAATATGATTTACATATAAAACACATTTTAAAATTTTATCTATATCGATATTTTGTTTTTACTTTTTTACTATTTATTACATTAGTTTTAAATATCAATACCTACTATTTTACAAGGGTTATCACTATGTCGAATTCGAAAATAATAAATAGATATTTACAATTGCTAAACTATTAATAAATTACAAGTCCGTGCGTACACGGGAGAGCATAAAATTAAGAACGGATTACCGTTGCATACGTTGGGTTTGCAATCGCTAATTTGTAGCACACGATATTAGAACAATAATAATTCGTGTTTTATTATATTTTATTAATGTCTCGCGCCCGTATGCGTATATAGCTGCAAAAGCGTAAACGCGTGCGGCTCGAAGTGGAGAATTATTCGACTTACTATACGCGCTACAGCTGCAACGTCAGTATACCAATAAGTTATACTACTACTTACTAGCAATGACCATACACGTGTTACACGTGTAGTAAGTGTACGCTATCGTACGACGTTATGACGTGCTGTACATGTACATATGTTCGGACAAATAATATCGCATGGAAACGAATCGGGCGCGATGGGGTCTTCTGCAGCCAGCCGAGACTTAACCGTAATCGAATTCGAGGGTCGGCGGTACTGCCGCAGGCGTGGACGTGGTAATTGGTCGTGCACAGAGTCAATTAGGCGCCAAGAACAGTCGTGCTTACACGCACATATTATTATATAATATTATTTATATATGTATGTGTGCGTGTGCGTGTACTTATCAACACGCCGCGGACGACAGAGCGTCATTATTATTTTGACTTGCAAATTTCGGTAACCAATTGACCGCGCGCGTATTATAATGTTATTATGCAAAGGTGTAGGCGCGACCGACGCACAATTCCGTGTTGAGTGTCCGGTCGAATGCCATTCACTGCAGTTGTATAGTGCTCCGGAAGGTAATTTGGTTTGGTTCGCGAGTCCGCGCGCCGCCATACAATACGGTCCATTTGGGGACATTGCAATTATGCTCGCCGTGCGTATGTTATATGGAATTCGTGACGGGAGCTGCCGTAAATAGACCTACTACTACCCTGTTCGTGATCGGAAATACTGATTGGTGGTGACGGGTTCGCCCGATCCGGGGGTAGTTTTTGTTTTTGTTTCGATTCGCCCCCTTCGCCCAGAAACCGAGAGACAACGGGAACGTTGTGACGGTGTTTATTCAATATTTACTACCATAATTCGACTCACTAAATGGTGTGCGTCAAAAATCTAATTATCGAGTGGGTATGGTAGATTATCGTAAAACGTCAGACTTCCACAACGATGTATATGGAAATGTATATGAAATAGACCACTTATTTTTTTTCAAGGCTGAACGTTTAAAACGAAAATCAATTTATTGATTACAGTTAGAATAAAAAATAATGAAAACTCTGTAGAAAACAATACTTAGTAACATTCGTCTGCATTATGCTTTGATGGTGTTGAATACTACAGTTATGATTGTAATTGAAAAACAGTAATTCTTCGAATCACGCTAATTACACTGTAATTACCGTTTTATAATTATATTTTATATTAGGAATTAAATGATTTAATTGACATGTCTATAAATATTACACGTTCGAGCATCATATGAATTTTAATGAATTTATTTTTTTGATTTTTTTTTTTCATAAAATGTATTCTAAAATTATTTTTTATCAGTGCAAAATCATAAAACACAATACTATAGTGGATTATGAATAAGTTAGAAATATATTGTATTTGACTATTCACAGCGGTTATACTCGTATAATACAGAAGCGTAATGTTATTTAACTGTTCTCACGTGTTACAAAGACATATTCATATTACCGGTGCTATTAAGAAACCGTTATAATACAACAGCATTGCAGTCATATTATTTTAGTGCATTTGTAATGTGTATGTACATTCAAGTTATTATTAATTATGTTTTTGGTCATAAAAAAAATTGAAGTTTTTTTTTTCATTCTTTTATTCAATCTCGTCGTATCTAGTGGACAATTGACTCGCTGATTTAGTTGACACGTTCAAAATATATTCCGGGGAGACGAATATATTCAATTAAATTAAGATCCGTATCCGCGAGTGCGGAAGGGGACAATTGTTCAGGAAAGGGATCCAAACCACCCGGCAAGGGATGGAGTTTAATTTACCTAAATGACTATAAGGAGATCCCAGGATAATGCAAGGCAATTTTAGTGCTCGGATTTGGACCGGGAAAAATATTTGGACGTTTATGTGTGTGTATACGCAGCATAGTATGTATAATACAACTGCGGCGTGGCATACCGCACGGTTTTATATGTATATATTCGGCGAACAAAAAACAAAAGTCGTCGGGGTGACCGTATGACGCCACCGGTCTTTATTTCATTTCTCCGCTTTTACATAATACTGCAGGCAGAGGTCGTTGTTTTTTATTGTTATGGTCCCGGGGGTTGTCGTTCCTTGTGCTCGCGTATATAATAATATACATAGTTGTTCTTATCAGGTGATAAACAAGCAAGTAAACAAACCGGATATTGTGTAGCGCGACCACCCCGGGGGCGCGTTCACGGTTAGCGTCAAATCGCCGGGCGGCGGTGTGGTGAGGGAATCCAATTTTGGAGTTTTGCGTACGGACGAATTTTTAGGGAAAAAAAAAATATCATTTTATTATATTGCTGTTATAATATCTTATATACGTAGTATACATGTGTATATTATGTAATATGTGTACACCGCGCATTTTTCGTCTATCTGTTCATACAATCGCGTTACGATTTTCGGAATCCACGGTCTATTACATATTAAAATTATATCACGATAAGCGTCGCGTGTTTGTTGTGTACGAAAAGAAAAGCTTTCGATGAGTAATTCGATAGGAATTTTCCGCGTATCTAAACGTGACGTGCGCGCTCGGTCATTCGTTCCGAACTGTCGGCTTTGATGACCCGAATGACACATATTTCACAGAAAAACTCCTCGACGGGGTTGGATTTCCGACCCACATGTACCTAGGCGTCACGGGTGGCTCAACGTTGCAAAATATATATTCATTTTGTAATACCTGCAACTACTATTATTATTGATGTTATTATCATATCGTCTATACGCGTGTGAACTGTGAATACCAAACAATTGTAATTATTATAGTGATTCGACGTCTGTAGGTGTTCCACTCTTTTGAGCCAAAATATACCTTTCCGTTTAATGACAATGTAATTGATAATATATATATATATATATATTGTTTTCAACTTGAGCTTTCAAATTTTATTAACTCCTTATTGGAAAAATATGTGGAGTTATCGATAATCAGCAACGAACAACTTTAAATTTAATTAAAATAATTAAAGGTAATCGGTTATTAATTAAAGCTATCGAAAAGAACACGCATTCAAATAATATGTATGTACAAATTAAACAAACATAATGTATTATTTATAGGTAATGTAATTAATAGATTATATTTTATTACAGTATGTCACAATAGACAAATATGAAAAATAAATTATGAATTAATTATACAAGTGAAATTTGAATAGAAATGTAATAAAATACAATTTTAATTAATAAACTCGTAACAATTAAGAACTACAGCTTAAATTAATTATTGTCACATGTATCTTTATCGTAATATTTCCTCTCTATCCTGGAAATGATTAAAGGTATCAATTGTGAAAATATTATCTATATGGCCTATAATAATATAATATAATATATCAATTTTTCAATAAAGAATTGCAAAATCAAAAAACTGAATTTGTTGTGGCAGAAAATAAAAATATATTACTGTTCAGGCGATAAACGACGACACCCGTCATCCGTCGACTGACGTCAATATTATGGCGTATATGGTATATCTATACTGACTATACTAATTTATGGGTAGGTACGTACCTACCTCTCTATAAACCTATTTCAATATGATTAAAGTTACTTATGTGTGGGGGAATCTTCAATATACAACTAATCGAATTCGCCGTATCCGAATGATTTTATAAAGATTTCTCGGTATACCCAAACCGTCAAATATCAAACTCGCCGATTTGTTTTTACGGAAAAGATATTATCATATTTTAATAATAAAATTATATACACACGAAGTTACAATAACAAAGTCGAATCGTCATCGTACAAACCGCGTCAGTCGAAAAATATGTTCCGTACAAAAAGTTCGCGTGTCTATCGACCGCAGAATAGAGTATAATTTAAATGGAATGACAAATTATACGTGAAATATCGATCGTATATACAACAAATAATATTATACGCATGATGTGATAATACGAAGAAATACTTTACTATTTTTTTTCGTTTCATTTATATTTTTATATAAGTATAATAACCCACATAGACTGCTGATAGTCATGTTCTGTTGTATCGTTAAAATATTTGTTCCAATGTATCCGAACAATAATAATTGTAAACAAAAGTCATTAATGTGAGAAAAATTTGCGAAATTCTCGCCTGCAGTGCGTCACAATTGTTTTGACGGGTTTGGAAATTGTTTTTTTTTATCCCAAATCGATAAGTACGTGAGCAAAGATGGATGTATTTTTCGGACGACTGGACACTTGCTTAGAAGTCACGAAAAATTCGACGCGTTATCGGCGTCGCACTATATGGCCGTTTGCACGAATATTCGGAAAATCCTTAACAGCCGAGCAGCTATATAGTCGACGTGTTGTGAAACTTGGACTGCATAATAATATTATCGTACATTATTTAATTATTATGATATCGATATTATGTTATTATGCGTGCGAACAGTAGACCTTGTTGTGCCATTCTCGCGCCTCGACCGAACCCCAATGCCGGTGACCTAACCGCGGAGGTGACCGACCCACGGCATATGTTGTAGTTATAGTCTTTAAAACCACTGTGCGGCAGACCCGATAATTAACTGCAAATTTTGATAAACGCGCATTTACGATATTATTACACTCTCGTACTCGTTATATGTATATAATATGTACATTATACATGTATAATGCATATCATGAGTGTATTTTCTCATCGGTTTGTTTGTAAACAATTTACGTTCCAAAGAATTTGGGCCAATGTCCGTCTGGCCAGTCTGTGCCCTCTCCTCTACTCCACGTATAATACTGCATTATACTACTGCTTCGTGTACTTACTCCCACCGTGTTCGTCGCGGTTTGCGGCTCTGTCGTCACGGATACGTACATAGACGTTACACAGACCGCGACACCCAGACGTACGTTGGCGTAGGTCTTTGCCCAAGGTTGCGGTGACTGCGGTTAGTCACGTGGAAGGCACGTGGAGACGGTCGCGCACCTGATTCTGAAAATAAATTACGGTGATAGTGGATTCCTCGGCGGAAGTAGCGCGAATTATTTTCACACCTCGTTCGACGTACGTGCGATACAGTTGGCGGGAAACACGACGACAGCGAGCAGTGCCGGAAGTGCGTGCGGGGTTAAACACATTATTATAACTCCGTAACACGCGGCAACCGAATCGGCGTTATGGCACCCACCAACTGTTTTTCGCGGGTTTTGGTTTTAAGCATATTACTCACGAGTCACGACCCTGGTTCGCTCGCGATACCGTTTCAAACGACTCACCTTTTTTTTTTTCTATTAGAAATTGTCGGATAAATAATAATATTAAAATATTTACTTTCACTGTATACAAGACGTGTGTGATAGTATAATATAGTGTACAGGTAACGCGTGCCAACCCGTTCGATTTCACGTCAAGTCGTGAGTATCAACGATAGCCGCGTAATATTGTAAAGTATACTGTTTAATGGCTCAGATTTTGATAAGACCTATATAATATTTCTGATATCAAAAAAATAATTTCAATAAATAAAAACGTTTTATGAACGATTTTGAAGTGATTAAAAATAATCCGTCATGATATTTTAAGCTTGGAACCTACTGTAATATTATGTAATATAATTGACCTATATTTACAAATTTAGGTTTTTGTCAAAAATAATTTTCCTAGAATTTACTCATTTGAATCATTCTAAAAACTAGGTTCATTGTCATCGGATTAGCTTATGAACGTTTTTACTAAATAATTAACAAGAAACAATTATTATTCTATTGTATAGTTTATACTTTATTGTCGAATACAATTATATGACTCAACCACATCTGAACGAGTAAATTATTTGGTATTATTTCCGTGTCATAATATTTTGGTGAAGCCAGTAAAAGTAGTTCAAGGTTAGCTTTCAAATATACTTATAACTACAATAATGAATATACATATATTTTAATTTTAACGTATATTAACTGCAAGTTTCGATTGAAAATAAAAATTACAGTTTTTTAAATGTACCAACTTCCAATAAATATTTTATGATTAATACTTAAAAATAATAATGTCATTAATAATATTATATGCTATTTACTAGTCTATCACTTACTATACTAATTGTTTCAAAGTGTAAGAACATTACGTTTTTTTAATTCAGAGGTAACTTGTTACTTAATTAGTTGTTTTTAATCATTAGAAAATTGTTTAAATGAATACAATACATATTTCTTACACACTTTTATTTAACAACTAATAAGTAATGCACCAATTTTGTGCAAGTACCTATATAAAGTTTTCTTGGATTTCTTAAATGTTTTTGCTATAGTATTATTTGTTTAATATTGGCATAATACAATTAGCATTGATATTATTTTGGGTTGATAGTGAATGTTAAACTAGTTTTTGTTATTCATTAGTATAAAATTTGATATTTTAATGTGCAAATTAATACAAGGGAAATAAAAAATAACATTTCTATTGAAAAGGTGATAGGGTCTTTTAGTAGCAGCAGCTGTATGATACCCCGACAAGTGCAACCTATATAATATGGTGCTTTATTGTAGCGAAACCATTAACCCGTAAAATAAGATCAAGACATCTGTGCTAGAATCACCTGTTCTAATAGGTGTGAATCGATTTCAAAAAATCGAACGGAATAAATTGTAAACAGACGTGATTCGATTTATGAACTAGTCGACGCTTATTAGAACTATTGCACAATTTTAAATGGACAAATAAAATTTAAAAAAGCAATAATAAAATTGAAGACTGATTTCCAATATTTATATTCAGGTCACATTGAGAGATATAATATTCCAGCTTGAAGATATTCCAGTTTTATTTGCGCCATGAAAAGATTTAAGTGGCATTAAAAAAAAAAAAAATTATTCAAATCGTCATGTATGTACATGTTATAATAATATATTAAATATTTATTACCGTAACGAAACGCTGGAATAGATTATATACCGTGTTCGTTCAAAAATAGACGTGCCACGCGTACAAGTATACAAAACTTGCGAGAATAATAATATCGTACTCAGGTCTCGGACGGTTCGGTTTTTTTTTTTTTTTTTTTTGACGAGAACGTACCTGTCACCGCGGAAGACAAACGACGTACCAAACAGTCATTGTGCTGGAGAAAAAAAAATAAATTGTAATAAACGAATGTTTAATAACATATAGGTATAGTCGTTTGCCTCCTCTTACCTATCGCTGAGAGAGATTGCATCAAAAATAGGATATGTTGATGAATGGTCGTTGGGCTGTTTAAATACACACACAAACACATACACATACACATATTAATATATAACAATCACGATAACATCTTAATGACGTATCGGATAATGCGCGAGGATGGCCGGACATAATATTATGTGACCGGTCTCCAGCGCGCAATCGGGTCGTCCGAGGACACGTGAACATGGAAGCCTAATCCTTGTAAACATATAATATTATACGTCCTACACAGTCTCTATCGACAAGAAAAAATAAAAACAACGATAATAATATTAATGTTCATTGCCAGTCTCCCGTGCTGTAAGTGATATCTTACAATTCAACATGTACACCGACATGCGCACGTACTCGTATATAAATATTGTATAGGCTGATAGATCCATCGAATAAGGATTCGCTTACTGCTCCTCAATTTTATTTGGGTGTATCGAATCACCGTGTATACGTGGTGTATTTGTGTACACTCCGATTGCTCATAAAGTCATAATATTCACGCATGTCTACCGATATATGCGATGACACAAAATATTATTTTTTGTGCTTAATAAATTCTGCAATTTATGGAAACATTTGAAATAACTTATACGGGAACGTCGTCGTTCGGTAATAAATTATTTCACTTTGGTACGCGATTAAAGCAAACATGGTCACGCGGTTAATACTTAATATACCTTTATAATAGTATATGGTATAGGTATATATTATATAATATACAGCAGGATCCTACACATATGAAATCAGTTAAAGCTACTTACTATGATAAGTATGTGACTATGTATGGCGAGATGACGTACCTTTCCTCTCCACTGGTATTTTTACACATTTTTTTCGCTAATATATTGTGTATAATGAATTTTTTACAAATTTGACCGTGAAACAGAGTCATACTATATATTCTCTGTACGCGTTACGACGTACGAGTCGATGGTATTTCAATAAACGTTTTCTTTGTATCCCAGAAATAATAATGTTCTGTCAAATGCAATAAGTACATATGGAAGTAATAACATAATAATGTCGTATATTTTTCGTGCGCATTGATGCAAAATCACGATAATAACAATATTATGTGCTCGAAAATAACTATATGTTTGCCGAACGCATCAGTGACGGATGATAGTTTTATTCATATAATAATCTTTACTCGCCGCACAAAAGCCGGTATCGAATGTATGTGGACTTGAGATTTACCGCGCGTATGTGTATTATATAATATTATATAAGGCTTAAGTTCTCAAACACATTTATGCTATGATGATGATATCGGAAAAGTCTATTATATGCGCGCGCGTTCAAAACTGGTACCAATAGTATGCGCGTGTACCTGCGTAATGTTTGCAGAGTGAAAAATTACTTTCCAGGGGTAGGGCTTCGGAATATTACATTATATATAAACTAGTCGAGTGCGCTCGCCGGAGTTCAATAACGCAATATAATACGTACAATTGACGACGATATAAACTTGTTTGCAGTTATCCGCTATTGTGTTCGTCTCAGCGGTGCAGTATTCGGTTGGTATATATACCCTACCTATACCTATGCACACTGGTTTGTCAGTCATTTATCATCGATAACGACGACGATGACGGCGACTGAATATAATATATATTTATAACTACTATAATATCATATTATTATGTATACGACCGCGGCCGGTGATGAAATCCGTACACTTCTCCGGCCGTATCTCATCCGCGCGCGCGGACATTGTTTGCCCCGCCGTCCTGCGAGCGCGTGACTTTAATAACCGCGAACGAAAAAAGCAAAAGTAAAAAAAAAAAAAAAACCCAATGCAACGATATGGTATCTAGTCGACATTATTATGATACGCGTTTGTGAAAATATATATTTATTTATTCTCTGCGTTCTTTTTTTTTAAATTTTTATTTTCATTCTTTTTGTTTGTTTGTTATAAATAACGAGTTTATTGTTGCGTCAAACCACCGAGACATATAAAGACGGTATAAACATACACGTATAGGTTAGGTACCTTTATTGTACGATATATTATATTACACCGATATAATAATAATATAATGTCTGATGTAGGCAAGCGCAAGCACGAAAGACCCTACATACAGCACTGTCGACGGGGCGTCTCGGATTGGTATATATCGGCAGCCGCTAATTAATTAAGGATTATATCCGTTTGGAGGGGGTCCCCTGGTCCCCAGGTGACAACAAAAGGTTCGACGACGATAATAAATGTGTATATATATTATACATAATGTCTACGCAAGACATAAAACAGCCAGTTATCCGCCGCATGGTAGTCATCGTTTCGTCATAATCTGGTTATCGAACCCCGCGTCGTCAACTTAATATTATACATGCGGCAAATACATAATAATATATCAAGTAAGCATTTCACTGTACACGTATTTAAAAGTTACCGTGGTAGAACCTAACCGTTGTGATGGCCACATGATAGTGCGGCGATTCAACGCCGACTAAAAATTTAATCGATTTAAATTCGCAGGTATGCCACAGATAATATTATATATATACGTATATACCTTATACTTCTACTGGTCGTGTTTACAAATATCGCGATTATTAGAGTTTTTATACGTCATTATAGGCGTAATATTTATGACGTACCTACTCTGAGATTTGCTGTAGACGAACACAAATCGACGATAGGTAGGTACGCCACCGTGTGCATACAAATGATATAATACAGCTCACGACTTTTGAAATAATAAAAGTTAACTTGTAGAGATTCGTAAAATATTATTTTTAATGTGATATACGAAGAAGAAATTGTGCTTATATACTTAGAACCTATCTCTTATCTATGCATACGCGTGCGATACGTATTACGATAGTATATTTTAATAATGATACGAACAATGCGAAGTAAAAGCTCAGAGGTCGTTCTTCAAGTAGGTATCTATAAAACATAACGGTGCGAAACAGTAAAACGGCAAAAAAAGAAAATCGTGCCCGGTACAGTGTTCCGCCTGAACCTTGCATAAATCGTATGATAATTAAAATCGATACGAAATACCGATAACGAGAATTATTGACGTTTAACGACTAAAAAGGGCTGTAACAAGGATTTACGTTTACTTGGCGAATATTATTATTATGTTCATAGGTTCAAGGATTTAAGCATAACACGAAAGCTTCAAGGTATTGAAATAAACTTTAAAGTAAATCAACTGAAATTGTTTGATTTATTATGGACTTTATCATGCGTAGACGATTATTATTTACATAACCCATAATATCGTGTATATTATTGTGAAATCAGATAGTGTTTTATGTAACTATATAATATAGATATTGAGTTTAAAAAGTGCAAATATAATATTATGTTTTATTTACTAAATTATATGTATAATATAAAGATTTTGGAACTTTAAAAGTAGAATTAATTGCGTGAAAAATACGTAGTTCGTGTAGATAGTAATAACTATGTGAAGTGAAAATAATTTTCAATTTGTTAATAATTGTAGGATTGATTAATTTTCAGTGGTCGTATTTTTATATGTATAAGGTTAAAATAATATTATCTGAATTTTCGGATCATTGGTCGAAGAAAAATCTTATGGAATCAATCCTTTAATAGATTTTAAATACGATCGAGTATTTAATTATTTTTATAAATCAATTTTATTTTCTATTTGTCTGATCAAAAGTTATACAATTTGATCTAGAGCAAAATTTTTAGTAATACGATTGAAAATAATTTTTTTAGTTATAACACTCATAACTTATTAAATAAATATGTTAAATTATTATTAACGAAAACGGTTTTAATTATAGAGTTTAAATCTTAAATAATATATTTTGATGAATTATGATTTTTAATTATTTTTTTAATTTATTAATTAATTTTTGTCATATTAAAGCAATTTTATACTATGCGGTTTAAAATTGTAAACCATTTAGTACGAAGAGAAGTATTTATCTTTCCTGAGTTAATTTTAAATTTAAAGATTGTTAATTTTTAGTGTATTTATTTCAAATATTCATAGAAATTGGAAACTTTATATAAAATATTAAAGTTGTAATACCCCTAAATGGAATTTTTAAATTAATAGTTAAAATAAGAATTAAGCATGCTACTCGTGAATATGACGAACCATTTGGATGTTCTTTGGTAAGAATATAGATGGTACTCAAATGGTGTCTTCGAACAAACCTACCAAATAAGCTTTCCAATATCTTATATCAATGCTATTGAGTTAATGCATCTTCAATAGTTTCAAATGTTCATTACGAGGTTTATTATTTTATAGTTTATACGATATTTTGATAAACTTCTAGAGTAACTATTAAAGTTCAACAATTATACAAGATTCATTTAAATATATTACAAAATAACAATATTGAACATATCTAATATTTCAAATAATATGAAATAATAATAATACATTTTGTAATTGAAAATGCTGTTTTTTATTAGTATTATTTTGAAATATATTTATAAAGAAACTACTTTTTTTTATTAAAATAAATCGTAGGTTAATGTAGTTTATACAGCCATAGTAACACTATTTAAACCAATAAACAAACGAATTGTATTTAATTTTGTTATATCCACCATTAAGTTATTATTCTGTATTTTGAAGAATATTTTCTACACTATTCTATCAATATTCAACTATAACGCTTTTTACAATGGCTCCAAAAGGTAAATCCGCGAGTAAAGCGATGAAGAAAGCGTCCGGTAAGGTACAAAAGAACATCTTCAAGTCCGATAAGAAGTGTAAGCCGAAGAGGGAGGGATCGTATTCTATCTACATCTACAAAGTGTTGAAACAAGTACACCCCGAAATCGGCATCTCCTCAAAGGCTATGAGCATCATGAATAACTTTATCAATGACATTTTTGAACAGATCGCAGCCGAATCTAGTCGCCTTGCTCACTACAACAAGCGTTCGACCATTATCAGTCGGGAAATTCAAACTGCCGTACGAATTTTGTTGCCCGGAGAATTAGCTAAGCATGCTATTAATGAAGGTATAAAGGCCGTCATAAAATACACAGGTTTCAAATAAGCGTTTCATTTGGTTTGCTGCTGCTTCGCATTTGAAAAAATGGGCCTTTTCAGAGTCACCAAAACGATTGTAAATTATTATATTAATAAATTAAATAATACTTGTTCAATAATACGTATATTATTTAAATAATAAATATTATTTATTATATACACATACAAAATCCGTCATTTTTATAAACTGCGATGTGACTAATAAGGTAAAGGTAGAATTACGAATTTATAGTAAATTAATTAGTTAATCGATTATTAAGATAATACTAATGCCATGTGTAGTCATCTAACTTTTATTTATGTGTTTTGTTTAAATTAAATTTGCTGTACTCGTTCAAAAGGTGTTGTTCGATATTTTATGTCGTTTTATTTGAAAGTACCGATGGTAAGTGATTGTCAAACTTTATACATCGCAACATACAACTCACAGTAAAAGTTTATAGTTTAAGTTTAAAGTTATAAAAGGATAAATTGATTATTTATTTATTCTATTCACTTATTGTTTCTCTTATTGATTTGTTAATCAAAACAAATGCAGTTTCGTTTTGAGTTTATTCTTACGATTCCAACTTGTAGACCGCCTATTTTGTTTTGGGGTAAAATATTGTGGTTTCACGATTTATACATACGTCACATTACACTATTATGTGTCCATACAAGAAATTGGATCAACCCACCAGGCTATAGTAGGTATTAAAATACTTAAATACATGTTTACAACATATGAGTAGTGACTTCTCTACCTTTTTTTTTTTATAGCTATCGTGCGTAACTGAAGTCTTTAGTTCGAATAAGAATTGACCTGAAGGGGCGTCATTATAGTTAATACAGAGGGTCGTAAAACTAAAACCGAGAGGATAGCAATGTTTATACCTTTTTAGCGTCTCTGTGCTGTAGATAACACTCTAATTTTAGAACGTTTGTATATTATACCCTCTTAATAATTTGAAATTATATTTATGTATGTTAATAATTCCTATCCCTAATCGTAATTAATGTATACATTATTCAAAAAATTATTTTTATGGGTTATTTATGTATGACTTCAGTGCACAACGCAATACGATCTTCAGGTATACCCTGTGATGTGATCTTTATGCAATATTTCTTTTCAAACGTTGATTTCGTTTCATTCTTTGTGTACCTGTAATTTGATGGGTTTGGGGATAGCACTCTATAACTCGAACGCAATAAAAAGCAAAGTCGACAGTTTGCACGTGATTCGATTTTTTTTTCTCTGTTCGCCTCATTCTTAATCGATTCCTTTTTTCCTTTTGGGAGCAGCGTGAGTATGTTTGTGCTCTATTGACATCATTAATGGTCACCCGAACAATAATAAACCCACGTTCGGGGCAGACAGGCTCCAGGGAAAGACGTTGAACAAAAAAATAATAATAAATGTATAAGCAAAATAAAATAACATTGGCGTCACCCCGACCGCGATCACATTATCCTGCGCGTATACCTTGGCACAACTGCAGTGAACATACGAAAGGAGACGCGCGGGTATTGGCGTCTCGTCTGCGCCTTTCCTAATTTTTTTTTCGATTTTTTTGTATTATATATCATTATTATTATTATTATTATTATTATTATTACTATTGTCATTGTTGTTTTTTTAGTTTAGTCGTTAAAAATAATTACTCATCTTTCTTTTGTCTTAATTGCTACAGATCGATGGGGTGCTTAGATATATATTTCAAGCGAGTACGTATTCAAATATGCCGATTTTACTTATACCTATATATAATACAACTGCACCGGTGTTATAAGTTGCGACAGCTGTTGTTCTGATGATGAGGACGATATACCACCGTCGTCGATACGATTGAAAAAACAAAAAAACTAACCAACAATTGTACACATACATACACACACTCACACACAGTATTAATGGTACTTCATATTTATGTATGTATCAGCTTTACATACGGAAATACGGAATGCACACTCGCGTGGTGAAATTGTCTAGAAAATTATGTTCGGTGTACGATTATATTATTGTGAAGGCGCGCACCCCGCTGGCGGGACTTACGATTTCGTGTACACGTATAGGGATATATTGATTGTGATGACGGTATCGATTTAGAATAGTCGCGGAAAAAACAGACACACACGTCGAAATCGTGAGAAAAAAATGGTCCCGACTTCACCGCTTAATGAGATGAACGCGTTAACGACCATCTATTGATTTAATGCACGCTCGTGTGTGTGTGTGTGTGTGTGTATGATATGTGTCAGTTATGTAAATATTATGTATACGCTTGTGCCGTCGAGACGACGATGACATTTTTTTGGCGCGCTTTTTAAAACGCGATTGTTTGCGCGGGGGGCATTTGCATAATGAAACAATAAGCGTTTCCGCGGCGAGGGGGTGAACCGCGTGTTAGATGGGTACCTATACAATAATCATAATAGTAATAACGATAATAATTATTATGAATTATAATAATAGCAGTACATAGGTATAGGCGTGCTGTATGATAATGCTCACTGCGCGTACGTAATATTATAATGCGATGCAGTCGATGCACCGTGCGAACTTTTGACTTGTAGCCGCGGTCGGTTTCGGCATATTATATGTAGGACGCGATACTCACGACGATTGATGATCTGCGAAGCGCGAGGGGGCACGGCACAGTACGCGTTCGACGCATGCTACAAAGGGATATAGGTACCTATGTGTATATGATGAGAATCCATTAGCGCCGAGTGCGTTTTGATGAACCGCAATCGTCGTGGACGGTTTATTTATGATTATGATTATGATTATTATTATTATTGTACGACCGATAAAGATTATTATTCTTTTGTGACTGTTTTTTATGTTTATTTGAATTTTTTCTAACCAAAAGATAATATTATAGAGATGCGCCATCACAATATAAACGTTATTGTTTTCGATAAGTGTTTCGGTGATGTTGATGTCACACACTCGAATCTTTTGATAAATAATAAATAAATAAATATACGAGTATGTTCGGCCGTAACACGATAACTGAAAGACACTCGCCGTAGTTGTGTTACAGAATTTTGGTTGTTCCTATATATTATATTTATATTATGTTTATTATTTTAATTATTATGTGTTGTCGTTCAGTATACGAAAGTATACGCTGTAAGCGGTGTGCATAGGACCGAAATCGGAAGGAAAATATCGTCCAAACGTTTTTCGATTTAATTTTAAACCTTGACTGGAATACGAAATTATACAGAACCACGAGCGCGTCGATAAATATAGGTACATAATAACATACTGTTGCGCGCAAATAAACTGGTTTCGCTGTCGCAAACTCAATTTGCAAGATAATAGTAAGCGTTATAGTAAAAAATTTCGCTTAGGACGATAGCTGTGTCCTGTGATAATGTAAAACTATATGCAGACACGTTCTCTCGTATTTTTTAGTGGCCGCTAAAAAAAAAAGACTTCGATATTTTCTATTATTTTTAACATTCGAGTTTATGAGTTTATAATCATATGGTTATAGCGCCTGCCCTAAGGGGACACGCGTATTGATTTTACATCACTTATTGTGCTAGTGTGCTACATTAGAGCATATAATGTAATCAACTTCAATCGTTATTATTACTGTGAAATGCATCGTAATCGTCGGCGACGGACGAAAAACTGATTTTTAATCGGACATGCTCTTTTAATAAAAATACTATAGGCACACACACTTCTGATGACGTAATTATTCATCACAATAAAATATTTAAAAAAAAATAATGTTTATTAAAATAAGCCTCGGCTTTTTGGGGCCATTGACTGACAATAATTTTTTTCCAGTTAAAACAATGTGATATTAATGACTTTTAAGGTTTTGCGTACAGGTTATATTTGTATTACAACAATAAGCTATCTTATTAATTAGTTTTTTTTGATTTATCGTTTGATTCATTTTTTATTAGTAATTAGTGGAGAAACTCGGGAATATTATTATAATATTATTTGAGTTTTAAAACGAAATCAAACATCGAAAATATATACCATGATCATAATGATATTATTATTATTATTATTATTTTTGTTATTATACGAGTTGTGTGCGCGTAAAAATACCAATAGGTACTGATTTATATGTTTTAAAACAAAAGACATCGCATTATGCAAATCGGTGGTTATAATATGTGTATCGTATATTGTCAATACATATATATGTACACAATAATATGTTACTAACGTTATATCGGGTTATTGCATGTGTGTATCGATAACGCGTATGGGTATATACCAAATCTACATCATTATAATATTAACTCACACGACAGCACCGTCATTATACATGTCCCATCATGTCAAAATGTTAAATAAGAGAAAAAAATAATTGTCACTTATAATAAGTATTATGTATATTATCGTTATTAACGAAATTGGCAACAATTTAGACAAAACGATTGGAAAAACGCGTCCGTCATTTGTGGACTTATCGTAAATCTCGGTGGGAAACGTTTACGTGAGAATCAAACGACTGACTACCAGTGGCTATATAATGGGTATAATGGTATATGCTATATACGTATATGTCTCTATAATATTATGTTATATGTTAATATAATCAATACCTACAATAAATATAATCATATTGGCTATAACGCTATATAAGCTTATTCTTCTGATTTTTTTTCTGTTTGAGAAATACGCGGTTGCTCGAGACGAATAAATTAATAAAAAAAAAAAACCTCAAACGATTTGAATAATTATTAGCGTAATAAATTACGATAATATGTGTTTGTTTTAGTTTTTAAGTACATTGTTGCAAAAACTACTAACAATAATTAGCTTCATTTACTCACTACACGCATTACTTTATAATACATATACATAAATGTATGGCTTATTATAGTTAGTCACAATTGGTATAATATAAGCCCATAACGCATACTATATTCATAATGTATAACAATTTCACACGAAAAATTATTATAATATATTTATAAATTAATACTCTGGCGAACGTATTATAATATAGTTAAGTATCGTACGCATTCTTTACTTGCGGTCATATTATTATTATTATCAATTATCATATTCGTACATGCTCGAACATATTGCGTGTATGAAATGTATGTAAAAAATCTACATGTTATAATTATAATACTTATTTACACTCAGACTTTTTATAATTTACGAATTTATTAACAATTTCAGTGCAATTTGCACTAAAAGAATAAAATAAAATATGACGGCGTAAGGTGATGATTACACGTTTTTTTTTTTTTTTTGTTTCATAAACATTAAAAAAAACTTATAACGATCATAATGCCATTGAATCATTGTTAACTTTAATGTGTGTAAAGTGAGTGTGTGCAGGACACAGGTATATATTTAATATATTATTATAATATAGCGTATTCCGACTGAGTAAAACGCAGGTACGGTATCTATGCGTATAATGTATTATAGTGATATAATTAAACAACTCTATTTTTCCGGCGTATAATAATTTCAAAGCGATAAATATTTCGAACCGTCTTACAAGTGTATAATATACGGTTGGTCGTAATTTTTTATGCGGTGCCGCGGTCGACCCGTTTAAAAACTAAAAGATAATGTTTTCTGTCGTCATTATTTATCGGTGAAATCAGTATCTCGGCAGTGTACGTATACGCGTCCGCTTTCAGTGTGATAACTATAAGACTTTTAAGTTTTCTACAATTTCGAAAGGAATGATTCGACTTTGTGTTACACTATTGGTTTTCGCATTCAAAGACCGCGAGTATAATATACGCAACTCTCGAGTGTTATGTATACACATCGTCGTCGAACACAAATATTGTATGTATATTATTATACACCAACAGACTCGGAAATATGTACTAGTCGAGTATGTGTGTGCGTGTGGGGTGGAAATGAATTCGGAAAACGATATGTGCCACACGCGCCTAGATGTAGCTAGCGGAGGGGCAGTGAAGAATTTCCTGCAGCAGTGTCCGGGCTGTTGCTCGTAAAAACCAACGACTCCCGGACGAGCCAGACCCGCACTCGTATATATACATTTATATATATGATTCCATTTTGACGCCCCGTCTCTGATTGCCCCGACGCCAAATGACGGACATTATACTGCATATATATATAGTTTGTGTGCGTGAAGTCACGGGGGCGGTGGGAAAAAGGGATGATGACTAAGCTGGACGCAGCGTGATGTGTGTGGAAGTGGTCCAAAAACATTTGCAGGATATGCGTATATTGTTATATGTACCATCGTAATAATAATATAATATAATATTATATTGTATTGTATAATGGGCGTGAATTCGCATAGTTTATGCGAACTGCTATTGAGGACCCTAAAACAATATTATAGTGCAGCGAGAGCGCTGCAGCCCGTATTACAGCGGGTATACATATATTCGTATGAATATGCGGTCGATAATTTTCTGATGCGTGATAACCAAATTTCAGCTCATTTTGTTTTATGTACAGCATAAAAAAATTAATCGCGTAGTTTGTCGACGTCATTAATGCTGTGCTCGAGTCCGAAAGTATAAGGTTTTTTTTTTTTTGTTTTTCATACAAAAATAGACTAACGATTATTGCGAAAGCACAGTGACTAATAATTGAATACCTACACCAATGTATAATAGCATGATAGTATTTTTATAATAATAATAATAATTATTATTATTATTACTTTTATTATATACGGTCTGCTTAAGCTAAAATGCTGTAAGTTTGTGAAGAATATTTTCTAGTAGAACGGGTTTTTTAATTTTATATTTTATTTTAAAGTCGCACCACCTCGTAAATCATATACCATATTATATTAAAAATAGTATTGATAAGTGTTTTTCTAAAAATTTGCATGGGAAAATGAAGGATGTAAAAATAGACATGATTAAATGAATTTTTGAATGCTGCATATCATTTTTAATTATAAGTTTAATTATTGGTAGAAGTTATAAAAACTTGGTTAAAAATAAAAAACAATGTCAGAAGTAACAGTTTTATTTATATGTTATATATATTATAAATTATATAATTTACAAATTACAAATAAAATATATGTTTTTGACGAGTAATACTTCAGACTGAATTTTAAAATATTTTCATTGTTTTATTTATATTAATATAGTATTAATTATTAGGTTATATTATTATTAACGAAATTCGACAAACACTAAAGCGTATAATAATATTCGCACACTATAGTTATCTAATATCTACGTTTATTTGTTAAAATATTAGTACAGCAGTCGTACATCGGTTTTACACTTTTACATCATTAAACAATTAATGTTATTCATTTTATATTTTTGAACGATACTTACATACAATCATATGGTATAATAATTTATACCATTTACATTTTAAACCATTACAGGTAGTCATTTATATAATTTACGATATAATTAAATCTTGTGTAGGTAGTCCTAAATAGGTCCCTACCTATTCAAATAAAACAAAATATGGTTTTTTTTAAACATTCATTTTTTTAAGCTGCACGTTTTAAACATATTAAAATTCATTCTTAAATAATAAAAAATTATACAAACAGTAAGTTTTTAAAACTTGATCATTTTTAACCAACCGTGTGCGTTATAAAATCGCTTTTATGATAATCTAATGGGCATCTTGTTATCGTCATTAGACTAACCCCGTGTTTATGTTCATTGCGGTTTAAAAATGTATGATGTCAACTTGAATTATAAGGTACGTCGTTTTTATGGTCTTTAAATTTACAACAGTGTAATCGACAAGATATTTGTTTTATGTAAAATATTGTACACATTTTTAAGTGTTATTTACAAAACATAAAATGATGATAAATTACTTTTTCTTATTTTATAGATCATCCAGGTTTTGTAAAATTAATAGACGCATACGTAAAATTATTTTTATATCCGTCTTTACCAAGTGTAATTAAATTTAAATCGTAGTTTCAATATGAAATTTTGTATCTTATAGTTTTGATTATTTTAACAATAATTATTTTTATTGGTCGCCTTAGTTTTTATAGCAGTATTTAAGTCACATAAATAATTAATAACCTTGAGACAAAGATAGTAAGTACATAATGACGTACAAAAATAATTACGATAAAAAGTCTATGTTTACTTGACGTAATTATTGTTAAATTGTATTATTTATTGACTTTATATCAAAATATTACATTTACCCAATCTAAGAACTTGGTACGTGACTAATTAGATATAATTTTTATTATTTGGTTTCTTTTAGCGTATAATGTGTATAGTGTGTAAATTGTATAATTTTATCACATGTATTGTAAAATATTTTGAGATTACAAAAAATAAAATCATAATAGTTCCATTGTTTTTGATTGTGATTCAAGAGATGAAAAATATAAAACATTTTGCACGGTATTACGTTATTGCCTGCCGTGGGCAGTGAATGATTGCGCAACGGTCTGCGAAGACGCTTGTATTCGGGTAAAAATTTCACGATCATTATTACTACAATGTGTAATGTAGAAAAGTTTTACATTTCACATTTTACGATAGTAAAAATAAGCAGGACGTCGTCCGTGCGTATTTAATATGCGTCATTGTTAATTCCGACGAATAATACCGGAACCATTTCCAGTTTCCAATATTCGTCCTTGACCCGAAATTGCGCTCACTTATCGACTATCATCGCAGTGTGTGACGTACCTTTAACGTTATATTATATTATTAATTTACTATATCAGCATAACAATGCAAGTTTAAAAACATATGCAATACGGAAAAAATATACCGTCTCCTTGTCCCGAGTAAAAAAACGAACGATCCCTTCACTTCCGTTATTTTTATCTTTTTAAATAAAGTTGGTTTTGAATTTATTCGCTAGTAGATCATGTTGTAACGGCCGCATACTACTTTATAAAAGATAAAATACTGCGGTATATCTTAAATTTTAATACAATTATTTTGTTTAAATTTTACCCCGCATAAGATAATTTTATCACAATTTAATATTATTTTTTTGATTAATGTTTATTGAAATATCAATATTATATTTAAAGTATACATAATAAAAATACATTTTTAATCTTAACCTGTATAAGTAAGTAACTAATAATTATTATACGTATACAGTAACCTAGCAGGAATAATTTGACACATGAATTTTTTCAGGCTTATTTTATTTTTTGACATTTTTGTTGAAGCTATTATATTAATAATTTTCGTGAAATTATATACCAATTAATAAGAAGTACAAATATGTTTGCTAAATGTAAGCAATTTCATTTTGCCATTCTTTAAAAACATTTCATATATTATAAATAATTAAATTAGTACACATACTCAGAGAGACTTATCTAGGTTAAGGTCCCATCGGTTTGGTAAGCAAATTTCCTATTATGTATTCTCTTTTTTAATTAACTTATTACTAACCGATCATAATTATTTCGAACGAAAGTAGTACTTATTCAAAGGATGCAATAGCATTTTTGACCGAAATGCTAACTGTTGTGTGAGGGTGTTTGCCTAACAGTGGTTGCCCCGGCGGCAGTTTAGACTGACTACAGTGAGTTTGGTGGCCTACCCTCGTGATTTTATTATTTAACTATTATTATTATTATTATTATTATTATAACACCAAAATAATGAAATACGATCAAACGAAACCGGAAATAAGTGAAACTGGAAGGAACGTATCTTACAATATTTCTTTATTGACGATCAGATATTATCATTATACCAAACGTATAGTCTATATATATATATATATATATATATATACGAGTATATATCGTATCTCTATCACGTTATAACGCACACGATTTTATAGTAGTATAATAATGCATGATGCGTATAGTGATTTACTTATTATCGGTAACTGTCATCGGTAAAGACGTATTTCGCGCGTAATTCTTTTTTCAATCGAATTTCGTGTTATTGCTAATCAAACGGGTAAATTCGTATTCAAACTATACCCACACAAATTCACTGACCTAGATCTAATGTAATCCGATATGACGCGCGTTTGAGGCTTTGACGTACGTGTAAAAACACCGAGAACAAAATTTGTGAGTCGTCGTCGTCTCATCAATGATAAGTTATTGTATACGATTATAATATGTGCAATATCGAGTTTTTGTTCGTGTGTCTGCGACGATGAAAATAAATAAAACAACGTTCATTCCTAGTCTTCAATAATAATAATTGTTTTTGTTTGAATTATGTTGTTAGTTTAATTACAATATTAGTAATATTACTCTCAATTAAAGTTCGCTTGACGAGGAAAATTTGTTTTCGTGAATTATTATTATTTCACAGGTTAGTGGTACAATCAATGTTGGTATAGAATATTTTCTATAGTTTTTAAACGTACATTATTGTTATAGCGTTTACATCGCCAAAACTTTTAAATGTTAAATGTCAATGACTCGTGTCTTTCAAAGACACGTTATTAACGTTTATTATTATTGAGAAAAACCTTAAATTATCCACAAAGTTCAATGATTTTCTTATATTTTTTTTTAATGTGTAATTATAGTTCCCTTCCCAGGAAATCAACAGGTGTGAACTAATTAGTATAAAATTCTGCACACGTATATTGTACACAAAAATTACTCCAACGTCTTCTTAGAGTTATACAATATATAAAACGGTTTGTCGGCATAGATATACATTTAAAACAAAAAAAAAAAAACATTTCAAGGTCTACAATAATAAATAAATATTAAAAAAAAGATGTGCTTATAGAATTTGCTTAATTTTACAAATTTTATGAACATATTCTATATCTTTATGATTACAATTATTTTTATCACTTACACAGTGATTACAGTATTAGATAGCGTTAAATATTGATTTAATCATACAAATCAATATTTTGGCACCTAAATATAAAATTACTAAATTTATTTATGAAGTACATATTATCTAGCTTTTACTTACCTATATTTTCAGTGATTTAAACATATTTTAGTATAAGATAACGTAATTCTCAATGTATGTTACTAGTTACACATTATTATTTTTCGATTCTAACATCCTATTAAATATTAATCTAAATTAATACAGTTTTAACAATTATTATAATAATTATAAATGTAATAATTATGACACTTTAAGTTGACATTTAGTTTCTTAGATTTGATTAAGCTTCAATTTTTATTATAATCAAACGTAGTTTAACATTAATCAATGCAATGTGTTTACCGTAAAATGACACGTCAGTAGACTATCGCTAATAGACATCTGCTGTCTTTGATGTTTTTCAAGTTTATTTTATGAACCTTGTTTAGTCACTTAAAAAAAATCATAAGACAAGTGTTTATATCACAAAATCTTTAAATTGCAATCAAGTGTTGATTATTCCGTGAAATAACTAGTTAGTTTATAAATGAATAAATCAGTAGTCTGTAGGTATATTGATTAAATATAAAATACCTCTATTCTTTAACTAGTTATTTATTTTATACAGTAATATCGTTCATACATTACGGTGTCAAATAAATTGTACAAGTTTGTAGAAGAATATAGAAACTATATTATTTTTAGTATGTTTTATGTATATACCTATTTTAATAAAAATCAAAATTAAATTGTATGTAATAGCTAGATAGTTTATGCAATATTTAATAGAAATATAATAATCAGTATTTTTCTATAATACTTTATAATATAACTATAATATACGGTTATAACCATAAAAAAGATAGATATATAAATATCATAATATATAATTACTTTATTTTTATATTAACAAAGTGTATTCAAATAATCAATTTACGAGACGCGACAAGGTTATGGAATAAGTATACGGTATATACTATACTGATAGGTACGCCAGTAGGCTACGACTCGTTTTAATAATCGAGTATTATGCTATTATATATTATGTATTTATAAATAACAAACTATATATTTTTGAATATTTGGTTTATATGGGGGGTTTGGGTGCGTGACTTCTCATTGAGAAACTAGCTTTAACTTGAGAACGATGCAATTACAGATTCTAAAAAATTGGTTACAAATTAAATAAATAAAATTACGAATATTCTGGGAGTTATGTAATGAAGTGTGAGGACTGAGGAGGGAGGAATGTTAGCCTTACACCAGCACGTAACTTATCCATTAGATAAAATCTGAGAAGTAAGTATATTAGTATGCAATACGTTGTAAAATATCACGTCACGTGATGAATTTTTGCCAAAAATCTCATTATTGACTTTAGTATTTTGTTTTGAACTCCATTTAATATTTTTCCAGTACATAACGTTAAATATTAGATATAATGTGAAGAATAAAAAAATCTATATTCTATTTTTATTTAACATAAACCTTAATATTTCTTCGCGGTAAATGCTATAAATTGATTATTTTGTATGCCTCTTTTTGAAAAATGTGTTTATGAAGCAAGTGGGTTTAAAATTTAATCATATTAGGTACGGGTAATATATTTGGCCAATGGGTTACTTATGTATTATATTATGTTTTGTCGGACGCTGTGCGATCGACAAGTGGCAGGTAGAGACTTGTTGCGGTCTGACGCGGGCGTATAATAAATACAATAATTATATTATGAGTCATCTTCTTTGGACCTATTATACAAACGCACGCTAGCGGGATGGCATTATCTGCTGTGAATTTTTTTTTCTTTCCATTTCTTTTGACACTCGAAAACATATAGTAGTTTATCGACACATTATATTATGTTTATTGTAGGTATATACTATATAGTGTTGTAGTGTGGTGAGGTGAGTACGAGTTTAAAATCCTATTTTATGAGTATTATACATAGGTAGTTACCAGCAGTAGTGTACAGAGAATTATTAGCAATATCAAATAATAACAAAAACATTAAATAGACGAGACGGCGTGGTGGAAATATGTTATTAACATAATATATTATTTTACATAATAAAATATGTATAAGGTTAATTATTGTTATTAACGTTAGGGATTTAACAAACTATAAAATATTAAAAATGTACTTAAAATAATAATTAGGTATTTCACTAAAATAGTATAAATATAAGAAGTATTCTTAAAACCTAACCTAAGGTACAAGTAGGTACTTTTTAAGGGAAAAAGAGCTATTTGTTTAAAATTCATAATCAATTGACCAAATAAAAAAATTATTTAATTTTTTTTTTATATTTAAAAGTTAAAACCCTATCCGACCCATTATAAGAATTTATTAAAGGAAACATTTTCAAAAAATAGAAAGAAAACACAAAATTTTAAAATTGGAAACGTTTTTACATAATTCAAAACATTTGTGTTGAGAAAATTACTTATAGGTAATTTTACTTTTATTTTTCTCGATTTGGATTTACCGTCGGTAAAAGATTCGTCTTGTAAGAATCGGCATCGATCCAAAGGTCAAGTTCATTATGCTAATATCGTTGAGTAATTACAGTTGTACCAGTTGAACGAGCGCACGAAAATCGATAGTATAATGATTAATAACACATATTATAATAATAATTTTACGGGCAAAGTATATAATTTGAGCATTTTCTATAACACCTGGACATCTTTATAATTCGGGATATTATATAAAATGACCATCTTATATTGGACAATATAGATAATATAATATTTAGTAGTAAATTATTGTCAAATATTAGAGCCATAATAAGCACTGATTATTATTTGTATATTTGGATTAGCTATATAGTATGTTTTTTCGTATGTTCTTATTGGTTTTCTTACAATGGGAACGTTTTATAAGTCTATGAGGTTAATTCTCATAAAATAAATTTTTTTAGTAACCACGAATCATATGTATAACGTAGTTCAATTGCGTACTAACTTATAATTAAAATATGGAAAAGTTTAATGCAGATTTAAATGAGCTTTAAAAAAAAAAGTTCATATAATTCATTTTTTACCAAGTAAAAAAATTCCGCAGAAGCAGTACATGAAAAAATAAGTGATAAAAAATAAAAAAATAATTACATTTTCTAATAATATAAATATTATAGAATAAATATATTTTATTCATTATATTTTGACAATACTATTTATTAACAAATATTATATTCTTTATATTGCCCCATATAAGAAGGCCATTTTATATAATGCCCGAGTATTGTATAAGATGCCTGGGTGTTGTAGAAAATGCTCAAATTGTGTACTTTGCCCGTAACAGTAATACATATTATATACGTCACACAAAGCCCAAAAAAAAATATTGACCTTTTTTTTTTTTGAGGAAAACGGATGGCTACGGTTGGTCGCGGTCATATTCGGCACAGGACGCAAAATAACATTGGTTAAATTGAAGTCTTAAAAATATTATTCACGTTGTTTTTTATTTAATCGGTTATTTCTTGTCTAATTCGAATCGTAGTATTAAACGGGTACTACGATATTATTTTAATCACTGCAACTAAGGTTTACACCGACAACAAAGATTATAAACAATAATTTATTATTACTGCGGAAGCGTCAGTTTTTTATTTTTATTTTGTTTGCTTGCTAATTAATATCCGAAAGATTTTAAATAAAAAAATCGCGTGTAATATTTTTGCAGTACCTACTATCGTTTACACTTAACCGTCACCGCCCAGATCGTGGCCGTCATAGGTTTCCGCAAAGTAGGCCAATATTACACTTACCTACCTATATAATATACTTCTGCGCTGTGTACCATTATTATTACTTTATGCTCGTGTGTTGTAGCACGGACGCGTATATATATCTATTATATTATACATATATATATATATATATATATATGTGTGTGTGTGTGTGCAAGTGTCTCTCTCGGGGCTGAGCCGGAATTATCATTATTATTGTTGTTGTTTTTATAATACTTATATGACCCTTACCACGTTTCTATCCGATCGTTTAATATTATTATTCTCGTATATAACATTCTATATAACTGTATAAACATACGAGTATATAATCTCATAGTAACGCCTTATCCCATACAATAGATTTTGAGTGGGAAAATGCTATTATCGTTGTTTTTTTTTTATTAATTTCCATATCACCCAAGTACTCTTTAAAAGGATACAATTTAATTGAGTCCCACAAATACTTTTGGGTTATAGGAATTGAGTCCGACCAATATTGTAAGGTTATTCGAGTTGAGTCCCTTTCTTTAATTGTAATAATAAAAATAAAGTGTCAATTAGTTTAAAAATATTAAAAATAATAATAAATAAATGTACTTTTTACCTAAAGAATATTTTTTTATTGACAGTTATAGAAAATTACTAAAAAAAATTGAAAATTTGTCATACTTATAAATATTTCTAAAAGAGTTGAAATTTGTTGGAAATTTTATTATAATATAGGTATTGAAAATAATAATTTGGAAATTTCAAATACATACTTATCTTAATATTTTTGGAAATACAACAAAATATTAAAAATTGTTTGAGGAGAAATAAGTATTTTACGGGTGAATATTTAAACATACACTTCATTTTTCACTCGTAATAATTTAATAATTAAGTAAGTATTAACTAATTGTGAGTAACTGGCTATATAGGTAGACGTGGCATTTTATCAATCGGGCTCAATTCAAAGATATTAAGATAATAAGCTGGACACAATTCAATATCACCGCTTTAAAATGCTCGAAATAATTCTTTTCAATACTGTGACCAAAAGATAGAGAAAGGGTATGTTACAATATTACACAACCACTACCGTTGTTCCAAATTTTCTCAAAATTCATAAATATTCGATTTTTATTATTTTTTTTAAAAATCTTATCTCAACGTTTCAAGTTTTAATCGTACCTAAGTACATAGTAATGTTAATAGCTGACGGTAAACCAAACGAAAATATGAATTTGTTGTATAAAAATAATCTATAACATTATAACAATAAACTATAACTATAAAATATAAAAACCTCGCTACAGTACTTAAAATAATATATTAATATATTTATGAAGGTAAAACTTATCATTATTAGACAATAGTTAATTATTTGCAATTATTATTATTTTTCGACAAATAAACATCAGCATGTGCCAAATAGGTCATGACGCAGCTTCGGTATAACGTTAGTAATTATACAGTTATTATTTAAGTATATTTCAAAAACAATATAAAAATATTTCAAGTTTCAATGAATAAGCTTTTAATAAGCATGTATTTTATTTCACCTAAATTTTTTTTTAAATTGTTGAAATACATTTCTAAATAAATATATTTATCTTATTTTCAGTACAATTGTGTCTATCTGTCTGTCTGTCTATCAGTTCTATCTGTCTATCTGGAATCAAGTTTTTATATAGACAATAGACATATGAAGTCGAAATGGTTTAAATTTAAGGAGAGATATTTGTATTATATACGTTATACTATATATACTAAGCATCTTGCATTTATTATTTTTAACATTTTCGTAATTAAATTATTTTAGAATGATTCATCAAATAGATATTTTCAGACTTTCTGTTTGTTATTTTTTTTTTTTTTTAATTGTAGTTTTATAATATATGTATTTATTCTGAGGAATGAATATATATTTTTTTTTTGTAATTTAATGTTACACCCAATTTAATATTTATTTTTTTGTGTTTAATTATACTAATAAAGTATAATATCTTGACGTCTGACGAGTATTGTATAAAATACATCGTATATTGTCCGGCTCAATAAACTTTCATGTTTTTAATTTTGTAAATTAAGAATCACACAAAATAAAACATGAAATAATTCTAGCATAAGATTTTGTTTTAAATTATTATTTATTTGTATGAAGGTGCAATACTCTAGATTAGATCGAACAAAAGAGCAATAGTGGATTTTTAAAGGAATAGGATCTAAGAAATAAGAATAAATAACGATAAATCCTTTGTTATGATTTACAAATAGTTTTATTTATGGTCATTTCAGTATAATATAATATTAATGTTATAATATGTTATAATTTATTATTTTAGAGCAAATCATAAAATAGTTAACATGAATATTTTTTATACATTTTTCGTTTTGACTAATATTTAGCGATGCTATGAATTATGATATTATACTGATAACTTTTTATCCGTGAAGTATTTAACGGGTAATAATATTTTTGGTTTCATGGTCGTATTTTTTTCGCATATAGGTACTTATAGACACCTAGGTGAATAAAAATATTACGTATTGTATGGATAGGTACGGTTATCAGAATAAATAATACTTGTTGGAATAGAAATTGAAATTAACACCATTCTTTTTCTTTCGAAACAGCTTTCGCGTTAATTCGGAGAATTTTTACCACGTACTAAACGCAATGCGAACATTAACATAATATACGTAAGTATAATATTTTCCGTACCTACCATAATAATATACCATGTAGATATTATGTTTATTAGCATTTAAATGTGTATATTTTTCAAGTACCAGACGATCAAATATACGACCGATAATATCTGCAAATAAAAAAATTATATACAAAATTACATATTATGCGTGCGCGCGTATACATATTATTATAACAAAAATAAGGACTCGTGCATACGATAACCCAGGTAATAACGATATAATAATATTATATTCTTCAATACTGCAACACTGATTTGTAGTACTTCGTATCGTAGGTTTGGGCACTATGTATTGTGCAGTGAAGCATATTATAAAAAAACGTTCGGTCACCAACATCTGACGGTCTACGTAATATATTGAGCAGCACACGACGATCTTCCGACATACGAACTGGTACCTATAAACACGCCATTTGTACTCTATTCTAATATCGTTTGTAGAGCAATTGTATTTTTATTTTTTATTTTTTTGGGTAACCGTACCGAAATATCGCATCAATTATTTATTTATATGTATGTATTGTGATTATGAGTGTAAGTACTGCGCGTGCGTGATGCAGTGGTGCATACAAATCGCCATCGCCGTGAGCTATACGAACGTTACGGGCCCAAGGCGGTCCTGATGTGGATGTATATAATATTATTATAAAAAAAAAAAAGAAAAAAAAAAAAAACAGTACCGTGTTCCGAACACGCGTATGACTAATCGCAGTTGGCCGGCAGCCGTCCGCCCGCGCCGCCGACAGGTCAACGTCGCCCTTTCTCCTTTATATGTTTAATATAATATATAGGTACCCACAATATACTTACGCAGTTATATGCGTATAAACAATATACTTGTATTTTTTTTTCTTAAACATTTACTATTATACTACACAATCTGTATTTAGGTTTACAATGTACAATATTAAAATGTTATATTATACCCGCAGAAGTTTATATAGGTATATACAATACATATTATAGCCTTTCGATTTTTCGGTTAGGTACCACGATTTATCGAACTCGCGTACACACACACACACACAAACACACAAGCGCGCGCCCGCGGCGGGGGGTATCTGTGAGAGGGAAACGATGTCTTTTGTGCCGCACACACTGCACACGCTCGCGCACGTTACACGAAGAGATGAAAAATATCTATATATATATATATATATATGTGTGTGTGTGTTATTGGTATATTTTTTTTTCTTATTCTTTTATTTATTTTATTATTTTATACAACAGAAAAACGGTATTAAAGCATATTGTCGATAATAGTGTGCCGAAGACGATACCAGTTCTTACACATTATAACAATACATTACACACACACACACACACACACATATAAATATATATAAATATATATAAAAATATATATATATATATATATAGGTTTGTCGTATATGAGATGACTCACGTGCACCGTGCCGCCACCGATTGCTATACAGTGTATAATATTGTACTCGTCGCGGTAATATGATGTCTGCGAACGTGCGTGCGTAATACCTACCTGCCGACTTGTAAACCGCTACAGTTAATGTCCGATAGAGGTACGTACCTCTATATCATATAAATAATAGTACAATGCGTATTATAATTGTTGCCGGTAGAGATTATTCACTTTTCATCAGCAATGATGCGATAATAATTAATAATACGTATATAATACCCGCGCGATCGTTGAGATGGGAATTGAGAGATTATAATTATTTATGTTTACAAGTAATATTATTATAATGGAGATGCATTGTTATACAGGGTTAATTGGTTAAGTATAGTATTAAGTAATTAGAGTTTATAGATATAATGTTGAGTGGTAAACACTTCACTAGCATCTAACCTTGAAATAGGCACTTTCCTTTAGTTAAAATATGACAAATGAACTTTTCGAAATAAGAAATTCACATTTTACAATAATTAAATCGTATTTATCAGAAAAATAGTGTTCTATTTTAGAACATGCAGTTAAAGCAATGCTGTCATTACCGAACTAGTAAAAACTATAATAATATAATAATAGTAAGTACTAATAAAATGTATTATTCTTTCATAAATACTGTTTCTTAATGACTTACAGGTTTTGTTTAAAAAAACATCTTCATTAATGTTAAAACGTATCCATAAAATGAGTGCGTTTATCTATTTAATAGAATCATTTTGTGAATTATACGATACGTATACGGCGTGTACACTTATACAAGAGGGCATATCAGTTTTTAACCTTTGAAAATGTATATTTAAGAATTTACATTAATATTTACAAAATCATGGTTTTTTTAGGTAAATTGGTATATTATAATTTGGGTAATTATTATTTTAATTCGTTTAGTTTTACACGCCCATTATTAAGGTTTTAATTAATTGTATAATTTTAAATTCACATTAATCACACTTCATTGTCCCATCAATAATTAATCATAAAAATAATTACCTAATTATAGAAAAGTAGGTAAAACGAAAAAAATCTATCTGTTCTTAACACCACATATAATATTACTTACAAACCAAAATGTAACGTATACAAAAAAAAGGCTTTGATCGACACGCGCTGGTGCGACATGACATTTAATTATTATAAGTAGGTATAGGAATAAATTTATTAAGTAGCCAGGTTAGGTTTGGTATATCTGTATAATTTATACATGTACTCGTCGTCTTTTTGCACACTACACTGTAATATATCGTGCAAGTTTGCGTATATTTCTTACTGCGTACACGTGGCGGTCAACAGCAATATTGCATTACTTTCATCTCGTGCGTGTATTTATAATAATACATAAAGACGACGTCGACATGTCTCGAACGTTAGATATTACGTCAGTATTTGTACTCTGCGAAACGTTGAAATGTCAATGTCAATAATATAATAATTATAGGTCGAAATAAATAGTGTTTGTTTCGTTTTAACTTTCTGGTAAATATATGTATACTATTCGTACAACAATCATATTGTTATTTTTTTAATCGTAAAATAATTTTAATTTATAATAGAATGTCGATACATAATCATTTTCTATTCGCACACACCATAGCAAGATTTACCTAGGTACCTACTAATGTAGAAATGTACTATGTAAAATCAATTAAATTTTTAAATTTTATTTTTGCTCATATTTTTATATATTAAGTTTGTGTATTTATCTACATGGAATTTAAATAATTGAACTGCCGAAAATGTTTTTGCGTTATTACAGTAATCAATTAATTATTTAAATTTATATTCATTAATCTTTTTTTATTCAGTCTGGAGTATTATGTTGAAAAAGGCCCAATAGTAATAGAATGTTTAAAAATGTGATTTATTCGTGACATGTCGTTTTGTTTGTTAATCTATGTCGCATTTTAAAGTCTCATAGAGATAACGTATGTATATATAAATATAATATAATGGAAAATAAAAATCATATACGAATTTATACAACAAATAATTCCCTGCAGGTTTAAATTTATGTATATCACTTAATGATGCTGCTTATCAAATTCGATAAACATGAAATATATAAACATACAATATTATTCATCACAGAGCGACAATATTTTATTTACTCTCGGTGGCAAAAGATAACGCGTTATCGACAAATTTATATTATATTTGTGAGTGGGATATTTTTGTTGTCTTAAAAATGGACATTTATGATATGCGCTGTATAATATATTAAACATTTATTGTTTATAATAATATACACATCGACAAAAAACCTGAAAAAGAGTCTGTAGGTCGTTTAAATTATTTGGAGGTAAACATTACAAAACGTTATCTTTTAAGTTTTTACTTCATGTAAGTAATGTTGTGAACAAAACAAAATGATAAATGTTCTTAATGTGGTCCATTTTTCATATAATTATACGATAAAATGGAGTTTGTTTATTTTCCTATATATAGGTACAATTTAAGTGCATTTATAATATGAAGTATTATAATCTTTTTAAGAAATCGATTAAGGATATATATATTTGTGTTTATTAGCTGTTTTGATATATAACAATAATATTGTGTAGGTTTATATTAGTATACACTTTACCTAAATGTTCTCTGATTAAATGAGACGCATTTAAAATAACTAATTTTAGAAATTTAATATATTGTATAGATACTTGATGATGGATTTAAGAAGACATTAAAAAACCATTATAATAAACTATCTGTATGTATTCAATTTTAAAAACAATAGAATCGTGTACTTTTTATAACTATATATTGGTTTACCTAAATATATATATATATATGATATAGTAATGGTTTAAAACAACGGTATACAATTGAGTACATTTTAAAACGCGATTCGTATAGAAATATGATACGCCAAGTTGCATGTATACCTTCATGGCATGTCGCCATGGGCTATGCCTTCATCATATACATACTAAAACAAAACAGATAAAGAAATACGAAACATGATGTATATTATTATTATTAATAATATTTATTTGGTCATGTACTTATACAGTAGCCAGGTATTTCAATTATAGAAACACGTTCGTAAATATTTTTACATAATATAGAATATACTTATGTACCAGCTATCTATATAATATTTTTAGCTATATTATAAGTATAGGTTCTTAATAGATCTATTACTACCTATATGTTAACATTTAATTAATCGAATGTTTCTAACGTAGTGGCGTTGAAGGATTTTATCATTGGATGACTTCCTTCGTCATATTTTCATTTTTCATGTAATATTTTTTACGTACATTGCTTATTGTGTTACTATCACATTTACGTTTAGTGTTACATACAGATTGTAAATTTTTTTTTTAAATAATAAAAAAAAAATCTCGTTGTTATAATATATAGAAGCATCTATATGTATGTAATCACTCAGCGTTTGAATTAGCATTTTATTTATTTTATAACCAACGTATATATGGATCATTATTTTTATTAATTTATTTATGTTTTATAATGCGTGTTATATACATATCATTTTAAAACGTGATATGGTGTGGCATCGCATGGATGCGCGTGATAAATAGTACAATCACGTTTTTTTTTTTGGTGATATTAGAATAATATTATATATGGTATTATTAAATGTTTGTCGTATGCGTCTGTATTCTTCACCATCAGCTTGGCAACAACAATAGGTGGCGTTTATGTTGTATAAAAATTAATAGGCGCAGATACGACGACGACGCGTATAGTAACGGCATTTATTTTAACAGAAATAATCAAGTTCATCGATTTAAAAAAATCTGTACCTACTTTTTATTATTGTAACGTAAACTTAAAAAAAAATCTAATATTATATAGATAATTTCTAGCTAAAGAACAACAAAAACCAATTTAGATGTGGAATACCATATAATATTATGTGCACCAAATAATCGATTAAACTCTATACGTATACCTATATTATATTAATATAAAAGAGTTCGAAAATAATAATTGTTTACAATAAATGTTTTCTCTTTCTCCTGTTCTCTCATAAATGTTATATGATATTATACTGACGTGTTCGGAACGACGGTAATTAATGTTATTACGAGAAAAATTGACAGTATATATTTTATTTACCTAAGTGTTACACCGTTCATAATAATATTAAATAATTGTTGTACCTATTATTATTTTGTTTCAGAATAGGAAAATGACGTCGTCGTCGCCGCCGCTGCCACCATCGCCTGCTCAGGTACAGAGACCGTTTTGCGGGCCCGCGGGCTGGTGGGGTGCAGGGTTTTTCGGGGCGGGGGCGGCCCTCGCACCACCGCCGCCGCCCAACCGGCTGGCGATTGGCCCGAAAAAAGCGCGGGATCTTGGTCCCGCCGAAAAACGCGCGCCGCCGCCGGACGGGTCTACGTGCGTACGGCTCGGCGGCGGCGGCGGCCGATCAGTATCGCTACCTACATCGCTGCCGTCGCATGTGCGCCGTACCGCGACGCCAGCGAACACGACGGATAATTATTACTACTATCGCCGCCACCGTAGTCCGGACGATTGCCGCAGCACGCGCGCGCCTCCTCGCCGGCCGGTACCCGTCGTACACCGTCGATCGCCGTCGCCGGACGCGCGCACGCGCATACACGGCCGCCGCCGCGATTCGGACCCGAGCGAAAGGGTCCGTCCGACCGGCGAACACTCTTCAGTCGTTGGACTACACGCAACTCTTCCGGGTGTAGAGTGAATCGGAACTGCTCTCCGAGCACTCTTCTTCGCGTGCAACGCCGCCGCGGACATCATATTATTGTACTAACTGATTTTTTTTTTTTTATTATTCGCGGCCATCGTTTATTTTTTTTTGATACGACTATATTATTATTTTTCGTACAGTGCGTTTTCGCGTTTTCTGCGATTTGTTTTGTGAATAAAATTTTTGTGTTCGCATTTTGATCTCGTCAAAAACTTTTTCGATGAGATAAAAAAAAAAAAAAAATTAAAAAAAAAATTAAAATTGAAAAATTAATAAGACTTAAGATCCGAAACATTGCGATTCGTCTCCAGAAAAAAAGAAGAAAAAAACCGGATCAGACATGGCCATACCGTTCGATCCGCCGTCGCCCAATCCCGACACAGCGAGGGATCATTATTTGCAAATTCAAAATCTGCTCAAAGAATTGTTGACATTGCTCAGGCGAATGCCCTCTTGGATGATCGGTAAGTTTTTATTATATTAATTCATACTTATATTTTATTATTTAGCCCTAGTAGGTACCCCTAAATATAATTTTATAAATAGTTTAATTTTATTTTTTCGTATAGTATAAATTGGCTGTAAAAAAAAAAGTTAAAAAAAATGCCGTAAAAAATATTAGTTAAAATTAAATTTTGAATAAAAATTATTTTTAATAAAAAATTAATATACGTAATTATATTAAATTGTGAAAAAAATTTTATTGCAAAGTTTCAGGATAAAAATTGTATTACACAAATAATATCCACGTGTTAAAAAAAAAAAAAAAAATATTGCGCAAACCGTCGCGGTTGCCGCGTATTTTTATGAAATCAGGAAAAATATGTTAGCGATTTGACAATAATAATATCAGCGTAGGTACATTATATACTTTCACAAATAGTATTCCGGTACATCATTTTTATTCAAGAACACTAGGGAGTATGAAATTTTTTATAATTTAATATAATATTTTGATAATGTCAATACCATATAGAAATATTTATTATTAAATATATTGTATAAATAAACGACTTTATAAAATATTATAGAAATTTGTTAAAAAAAATTAAAAACCGAAAATTAAATAGAAAAAAAATATATTATTTTATTGGCCGGTTAATAACAAGCGACGTTTGACTTGTTTGGACCTGTCGCGTCGCCGTCGTACCTATGTAATATAAGGTCACCCACCCGACATCTCTACCGCAGGTAGGCGAACGCGTCCGATACTCCGATACACCACGATACAATTCTGTACACGCGCTTACCGGAATAATATTTCATATGAATATAATAGAGTCTGTGATGATAATAATATAATAAAAGATGCAGCACGTGTGAACGACCCAATAATATCTGTAAGTCTTGAACTATTTTTTTATCTTATTTTTTCTATTTTTTTTTTCGCAAAACATCGTACTAAAAATAATATTTAAGTACCTAAGATATTCCCCGTTTTTCATAAAAAAAAAAAAAATATTGAAAAAAAAATTTTCGCAAAAAAGAAATTTTGTTTTTCCGCCAAAATATTATATTAAATAAGTATTCGCGCGATTCAGTAAAACAATTGGCCGCGCATTTGAAAAAAAAATTATATCATTTCATGTAATATAATATTAGTATTAATCTATACATTTATCGTTTTATTGACATTTTTTTCGCTAACCAGCTAAAATTGGTGAGCTGTTTTCATTATTAATTAAATAAACTAATTAATTTTTTGTAAAACATTTTGCGCACGTTTCATGAATATAATTTTATACAATTAATTACAATTATATTGTTTGAACTTCTATGTTTATATTATATTTTATTAAGTAAACGATTGCGCGACAATTTAAAACCGAATCGTTGTTCTTTTGTTTACGTGCGCGTGTCCGAATAATACGTCATCTGCGTGCATTATCTATTTATATTTATTTAATGGGGAAAAAAAAAAAATAAAACCTCTTTCAATATTCGACTCGGTCCGGTGGTGACACACGACTACTTTAGACACTTACAAACTATTTCAACCGTCGTGATTTTTTCCTAAGAGGTAAAAACAGTAAAATAGTATAAAATAAATATCGTTTGGAGTCTATTATATTCTTTGCGAAATTCGGAGGCCTCTATTGTTAGTTCACGCGACAAAAGACGATAATTTGCCAACAAGTGTCTCCAAGGACAAAACCGCCGATCGCCCACGCGCGGTCCTGTATTGTTTTTTCCTTAAAGTCTTACAATTTATTATTGTTGTTATAATTACCGTCATCGTAGTGGATTTAGTAGAAAATTTTACCTATTATGTATAAAACGAAATATTGGCGCGTGATCGATTAAAGTCCATTAAATCTATTGCATAAATTTAAAGAAATAGTAGGTACTTAATTTAAACTCGAGAATATCAACTAGCCATAGATTAAATATTTATAAATACTACTGCACATTTATCGATATGCAAATACGACGCTAATATGATTTTAATAAACTGTAACGTCTGTAACTGATGATAAGTCGAGTCTCAAATTCATTTCGCCGTTATAGTTTATTAATTCTACACATATATTATATATATGACCATCGCGCGCGAAATGTTTGATTTTTCAATATCGGTTTATACCTAATTATAATTTTTTTACGTCTCACAGGTGATCAACATAACTATCCGTACACTAACATCAACATATCTACTCAGACTCCGTCGCCGTATTCGGCAGAAGAGAGTAATCGTCTTTGGGTACAGCAACAGCAGCATTCGATGCGCTTGTTCCACCGCCGACGTTTACGTGAACGCCAACAGGAGCGACGCGAGCAACAACAAGAACTCGAGCGGCAGCAACAGAGCGATCAACAGCAACAACTGTTGTTGCCCGACTTGGTGTCGTCATGCGGACCGACGTCGCGTCAACCGCCGCCGCCACCTCCGCCGCCGCAGCAATCGGTACAGCGACAGTCCGCGGTCGACGACGACAAATTTTTGGGCGCCGTCAAGCTGCAGGTGGCCTTGTGTCCGACTTGCTATTACGGCAAAGAGCGCAAGCTGAAGGTGATCGCCATCGCCAAGTTGGACGAGAACGGCAAGCCGATCCGCTGGAACACCAACCGCGACGTGAGTACCAGCTATATCTACCTATATATAATATGATAAGCTTAGGTTAGGTTAGGTTAGGTTAGGTTACCTAACCTAACCTATATACTCTTTTGCCCCGACCGCGAGTTTTCCAATTTCTTAACCTCTTGCGACGTAGGCCATTTCAATTTTTTTTCGTCAATATGTATATACTAGCTATTACACATATAATGCAATTATGTAATACGCGATAAAACGATAAATTGTTTTAACTCTCTATACAGTCTTGAATATTTTTTTTAAATATAAGTGTTATATTTTAAAAAAATCGCTTTTTTCGTCGACTCGTTCGAGCTGTTATCTATTATAATAATGCGCGCATGCTTGATTTTCTTTTTTAAAAACCACAACTATTGAAAAACAAAACATTTGCCGTCTATACGTTTTAAACGTTTAAATCATACTAGGTACCTATATACCGACATAAACATATATTATTATAAGTATAAAAGCGTATTTTTTGTTTTTCAATCACACCTATGTATACGACCGGTTTATCTATAAAAGTTTGCGATTGTGTGTGTTACAGGACGAAGAATTGTTAATTGTCGAGAATCAGAGTACAAAAGTAAAACGGCGAATCATGTCGCTGCTTCATCCATCGAAAATTGAATCGTCCGTACTCACCGCCATGTTCGTAATCATCGGCTGGAAAATGTTCATCAAACAATAATATAGTTTTGTTTTTAGAATTAGAGAGAGAGAGATAGCGAAAAATACAATTTTTTTCCACACCTATATAGAAAAGACTCCAAAACCAGGTTCCAGTCACGGTTTTAGTGACTAAAACAAATTTTAATTTTAATGTTAATCAAATTGACCGTTGATCTCAATTTACTAAAATGTGAGATGTTCGTAACCGTAGCCAAATGTAGTATTAACTTATACTATATTATAATAAACTATTATTATTTATACTATTATCCAATATAATCGTCGACTTGAACGCGCGTGTAGATGAACTCATTTGCAGTTGCTGCTGCTAATTATACGTACGAGTTTCATGTCGATTATTATTATTATTATTATTATTATTTTGCTTAATATTAACATTATCGTATAAGTATGTACCTATTTTTTTAATTTTTTTTTTTTTTTTGTAATATTAATCTCTATTTCTATGCTTCATCTGTTGTATTTTAATGTCGTTTCACATGGGAATTCTGCGGTTTCAGTCCCAGACCTATTCACATTTTGATCTCGTTTTTATAAAACTATAGCTTCAGAACGGCATTACCGTGGTGGTGAGATTTCCTCTAGCTCCCACGGTTTTGAATTAGTACGAACTGCTATATTGTATTAATTTTTATATTTTTTGCTCACTGTAAATAAGCGTTTTTATCTTTTTATTTGTACACACACACACACTCGCGCTGCGTCATAATTATTATTAATTTATTTTTCGAATTTCGTCCGTTCGCTACGGACGCCGTAAATTCTATTATTACACAGCTAAAGAAAAAAATCGAATTCTCTGTGGACGTTTTTCTCTTGTTTCTATTCGTTTTACTAATAATAATTATTGTATAGGTCATAATACGACGTGGTATAGTATACCAGCTGGTATATTACATTACCGAACGCTGAGATCCAGTTCTAATATATGTATACATCAAAATAAAAACGACGACTATACATTACAATATAATTCATACTTTGTGCGTCGAGAAATCATTAAATAAAATACCGATATTATGATCGCTTTGTAAATAAATTAATCTTAACATATTATCATAAGCTTGTTGCATGCAGCGAGATATTAACTTCCTATATATATTATAAATATATGATATGTATAGAATGTATTTTTTGATTTTCTTATTTTTTACATTTTTTATTATTTTGAAAAGCATTTCTGTGGTGTTAAATAAAACTTGGACGTCGTTGGGGCTTTTCACGTGCTTCGAGCTTAAACCATTCTTTGCGAATTTCCTCCCGGCGACGATCCTCGTTTCGCCCATCAAAGCGTTTCTGTGATAATGCCATTATTTTTTTTTTATCTATTGAATTATATATTTATCTAATAAATCTATGGCATTTCTTGTGTTTTCTACGGTTCCTCATAAAGAATCGTAATTTATATATATTATGTACTTTGTAAATTATTAATTGTATTGATAAGGTTTTTTTAAATTATTATTATTATTAATAGGTTGATCTCTTTTTCGTAGTACTTAAGTAGATAGTGTTCTTAGCTATTAGTTTAATATTAGTATTAATTAGTAGATAATATTATTACACTTTAGATTTAATGATGTTGATGTTGAATATTGTTAATATGGTCATCTCTCTCTTCTGTTCACTAAATAAAAATTAAAAAAATATTATTATGAAATGTACCTACTTGCGTTGCAAGAGATTATCTTGATGTTCATGATTGAAAAAAAAAATTGTAAAAACTTAATACATATAAGTATGTAATTATTGGAAGACTATTGATTATAAGCGTTTTGTGATTACAAATTTTTATTACTGTAGAAATAGATTTTTTAAATATTTATTTTATCATGATTATATTATAACATATAACATATATTATGTAAATACACGATTAATTTTTATTCAAACACTTGGAGATATTTATTTTAAATTTTAAAGAAAAAAAATCAATTGGTCGTCGAACAATCGTTGCAAAATTATATGTGTGTATATCAATTCATTATACGTTATTATATATATATATTTTTCGTATTTACAATAATACAATAATGGTGAAAAAAAAAAACAAAAACAAAAACATGAACACTGCCAAGTATTTATGATATCATGTCATCGGTATATTTTTGTTGTAAGTACATAGCAATAGGTACACGCAAACGCGTTGTACCTTTCTGCCAACTCCATTGTTATAATATAATAATAATATATAGACTTCTCTCCCCGCGGTCTTTGGTATTTTTCTCCCTCGTGTATTATTGTATATTAACACATTTTAGTTCCGTATAATGATTTATAGTTTTAGAGCTAATTTTTTTTTTATATTATAATATTATCTATAGTACTTTATATATATAACATAATATACTTCGCGGCATATAAATGTGCGCCTCGCCGGTTTCCGGCGTGTGTGCACACTGCGTCTTGCTACCGTTGTCTTTCCTTTGTATTGTAATAGTATAATATTTTAATATTATAAATAAATGTTTTTTGTAAGCAGAACTTGAATATTATTATGTGTACGCATATATATAATATAACATGTATCTATCGTTGTCTGAACGGATCGTATGTATGCATAATATTATTATTACTATTATTATTATTATTATTGACGAAAAATAAAAATAAATCGTATACTATATATATACAATATTATATTATTAAATGTCGGAGTTGGTTTTTCATTTATTTTTTACCATACACGTGGCTCTCTCCATCCTAGTTGTCATTTTCGTTTTCCTTGGTAGTCTAATCTGTACATAGATATAAATAAAGTATAAACAGTGGAAGTATAACGATACAACTGCAGTATATATATGTCCTGTAAACTATGGTTGCCTTTCAGGTTTTGCTTAGAAAATAAAACGATGACGTTAAAACCGAAAAAATATCAGCTTTGATCAGACTGCGATGACCGTAGACGACAAATAAAGCGCTAATGCGTTGAAAACGAAAATGTAGACAAAAAGCTCGCGGAAACAGCACTTTTCCAGCGATGAAGTATGTTGTTATGGTTAGATCCTCAATACCTGCAGTGAAAAGTGCTTATCTATTATATAATTTTAATACATTTTATAAACTCGTAGTGCGCATGGTTTAAGTACCGTGATTACATAATTAATTATTAAAATATATGGAGAAATGCGTATATCATAAATTCATAAGCTTATAGTAATATTAAATTTATAAAATAGGTACCGCAAAAAGAAGTGCGATGATTTGCTGTGAATAGGAACGAACCGAAAAATTGCGATCAAAAGGCGCCATCTATTGGTTCACGTCATTGATTCTCGGTAGTGAAAATGACGTTATCATATTTTTTATACTTACGGTCTTCGAAAACTATTATGTGGTGAGAGTTGTCTAAATAAATTAGAAAATTTACGATTTACCCGAATTCGAATAAAATTAAAATATAACTGCAATATTCCAACATCTTAGAGCTAAGCTAAATGATAATTTCTCTGTTAAGAGATAACTTAATTACTAGTTATATGTGATTAATATTTATGTTTATATAAAGATTTCAATCATATTAGCATTTAGCACACATTTAAAAAGAACATATTGGTTATTCATTAATCATTATAATCATATTTTTTCATAAAATCTATTAGGAGTATTGTATATCGTCTTCAATGGTTAAACCATCAAAAAAACAATAAATCACAATAATTATAATATTCGAATCCCGATCAAAATTGTCAAGTTTATTGTTTGTATGGAAATGTATTAATTTTTGTTATTAGATACTGTCGAAAAAACAAGTTATCCACATCTGCAGTTACATTCTAAAGGCCGAGAGGATTTCAGGGATATTATTGTTGAATCGAGATTTTTAATAAATTGATTTTGAATTTTTATGGGAACTTCCAAATTGATTACACAACTTCCTGTTGGATAAGGGAACATATTTGGAAATTAAGTTAATATGGAGTTCAAAATGAAGTGGGTATATGATTTTAAGCGCAAGATGGAAGGAGATGCGTTGTATGTAACCCTGATAGTTAAGGATTGAAACGTTTGGATTTCATGAGTGCTTAATATTCTAGAGGGGTGGCGCTCATTATTTATGTTCAAGTCCAAATCGATATGAATTAAAACATTTGAATAGAATTAGTATTCATTAATATTTGTATTTGCTAATAAAAATGCATAGAGGGCCTTTCTTCTGGAGAATATAGTAGTTAAATAGTTTGTTTTGATGTCTACGTTTCATACATATAACTAAAGATAATATATTATATTTTTTATCTTTTGTCGATGTGCTAAATATAACGGACAGTTAAGTATTCATAAAATGTCGGTCATATACGTGTACGGGATCAAACTGTTACACAATGCCTACAACACGTTTGGCCCGTTTGGGCACTACGGTTTAATGAATATTATATATATATGTATTTATAGAATATACATTTTTCTAAGTTTATAAATTAGATATCATATTCCTTGTTATTGTTGTGAATATGGATTAAAATTAAAAAAAAAAAAGAAAGAAACCTAGTATTACCACTTCTTTAGATAAAAAGATGTCGAAAAAGTCATTAGTAATAAACTAAAAAGACCTGGATCAAATGCTCCTTTTGCAGCTGGGTTAACACAGCCCTGGAGTCATACTGAATCATATTCTTAAAATAATTACCTTATTAATTATTAAAAAACCTAATCAAAATGCCCGTTTTCAACTAATTAATATTTGAATTTATAATTTTTTTTTTTTTGTGTATAAAACAATTATTGACAATGTTTAATTCAAATTCTATATAGTACTAATTACTATAAAACATAAATAGTTACATTAAATTAGTCTGTAAATATATAATCGAGGATCAACAGTTATAACCCTGTGAATAAGTATACCATTCGGAGTATTTAGAGTTCAACATTGGTTGTTCAATGGGATTCAATGTACTGTATTGCAGTAAATATTATTAGTCTTTGATCTTTGAGTCAGAAAGAAATAAAGAGGCTATTTTTAATTATGACCTTATTTTTTATTTACGATATGGTCTTATTTTTTATGAATAAAAAATTTAAGCCTAAGAGATTTTCATAAAATTGTTTATTTATTTTGTCGAAGTAATAAATAATGAATTGTATAATTATCTATAAAATTTTATCATGACTTTTCAACATCTTCTAACTGACTTCAAAGAAAAAAAAAAAATAAAAAATACAACTCTAAACCCTGTAAGTATAGTGTATATTTACCCATAGAGAGTTTAGAATTACATTTTTCATTTTTACCTCTCGACTTACTAAATCTAGATCAAATAAAATTTGTTTTGTCTTTCAATATGCGCAAATTAGTCATGTTGAAATGAATGATAAGTCAATCGCGAGCGGTTTTGGATTTGGCGGTTGGTTTCCTTACACTGTTGGCATCTCGTAGATTCGGCCGAATCGTGATGGGTATACTATTATCCCGGGTATACGGTATACACCACTCAAGGGAGATATTGTTACAAGCAATAAACGTAATAATATTATATGCTCTTATGTCATGACATTAATATTATATTGTAATATCATGGCATAAGAGCTATACGCGCTCGCTAATACAAAACAATAAATAAATAAATAAATAAAAAACACAGTGATATTAATTCGCACGTATAACTAGCTACAAAATCTCGCGTCGTCCGGTCGCCAAGGCGATGCTCAGGTCGCGCATAACACAGTTTATAAAACCAACAGCACCGATCGACTTGCATATCCGACATATTAAATCGTTAAACCGTTGTCGTTCCGCACAAGATCATATCGTGGTAAATGAATAATTGTATTCGTGTCATATTTTTTCGCGATCACAGTTGTGTAATAATAGAATCGTTGAAGTCGTCTGACAAGGGTCGCTCGTTCCTCGCGCAGACGCACGGCGGCATGCCTACTGACCGCGACAAAGCGGTTGTGCGACGCGCGACGGTCGTCGTGTGTTTGGCGTTGTTCGCGTGGCCGCGCACCGCCGTCGCCGCTCCCGTTCTGATGGCCGCCGACGGACCGCCAGAGGTCCCGTCCGAACTGCCGGCCCGACAGCAGAGACTGTCGCAACACCGCTGTCACTGCGGCCACCAGGCCACGGTCACCGAGCCCTATCCGTCGGCCGCGGCCAACGCCTGGCCCGGCCATCACTACTGCGAACGCACGACCGCAGCCGCCGAGCCCTATCCGTCGGCTGCGACCGACGGCTGGGCCGGCCGTCACTACGAACGCGCGACCGCGGCCACGGACACTGAACGCGACGGCTGCCCCGAACACCCACAGCGGACGACGCCGTACGGCACGCCGTCGCCGTACAGCACGCCGTCGCCGTACAGCACGCCGTCGCCGTACAGCACGCCGTCGCCTTACAGCACACCGTCGACGGTGATGGACGACACCGTTACGGCAAGCGTTTCGGCGTACGATAAGTGAGTTTGCTACCATATAACATATACCTGCAATACTGTACAATAACGGTCCGTGAGCAAATTGTGTGCATGCAGTCGTGCGCCGGCTGTGGCGCAGGGGGGTGGGGTGGGTAGGAAATTTGGAGACGGGTCCTCGGCGGGGTTGGCCTCCCGAATCCAATATATTTCGTGCAATGTCTGAACGACTATGTTGTCGAGAACACGTCATCTCGTTGAAAAGATAGAATCAATGTTCGTTAGGTAAACATCGTTTGATCGAGACGGCCGCCCACGGCTTGATCGTTGTAATGCAATCAAAACGTACCTATACAGTCGACAATCGATAGTTCGGAGTTGCAGGCGTGACTTAAGAAAAATTTCGAATTACTAAGAGTTGGAATTGCTGAGAGTTAAAAAATTATTATTATTATTTTTTTTTTATACTTAATTTTTTAAATATTTCAGCAAAATTTTGGAGGTATTGCGTTTATTAATTGTTTTTAAAATGTAAGTTAAACTATGAATAGAATTAAACTGTGCCAATTAAATTATAATTATTATTATTATTATTATTATTAACAGACGATTAAGAAATAAAATGCTATCGGTAAAGTTTTTACGATAATAATTCTATAGTTAAATTTCTACACGTTGTATAGAAAATTATCAGAGAAAATACATTTGATGAATAAACGTTGAACGGATGAAACTTCGATTGTTTCGTGTTAGTGTTCAGTTTTCCCAAAATTTAATTTCGAATTATCGAGTGTACTTAAATCAATGGTTTTTATTTGAATTATCACGAGATTTTCAAGAAAACGAATATTTACTTCGAATTACCGAAAGTTTCTAATTATTGAAGGATTGAATTATAGAGAGTCGACTGTATTTAGTAAACATAGATTGCCCATCAAAAACTGATAGATCTTTGAGTCTTCGTAATTTTATAAAAACAAAATAATTTACAATGACGGCACAAACCTTATAAAGTTGTGTTACTAATTCTTGTAATATTTCTGCAGCTGAGTACAAAACCGGAACTCGTATATATTATAAATGGGTATACATTAATTAAGTTTTAGCCAATTTCTTCCTTATTGTAATATGCCCGGAACGTTTTAAAACGATTTGGCATTGAAGTGACTGTAAAAAATAAAATTATTAAATAGGGGACAAAAAATGAACACTATAGTAGTCATATTAAAAATATAATAATTAGGACAATATACAAAATATAATTATGTTTGTTAATATCGATTTATTTTTCGTTAAAATTTCAGTGTTTATGACGAAACCGCAGGCGAAGACATCGACGACGACGACATTTCGATTTACAACTTTATACCTTTTATTTTGTTAGCGACGTTTATTTTTGTGTATCCTAGTCTTTATTTTACTAGTGTTGCGAGAAAAAAAAAAACACAAGTTTTATTTGCAAATGAGTAGCTGCCGTTGTACAGCAAAATATGTTCGCTGTTTTAAATAACCATGGTTTGAAAACCGATATATTTAGCGGTACAACGACAGTTACTCGTTTGCAAACGAATAGTGTCTTTTTGTAGGTGCGTTACGCTGGCACCCGCAAGTTTGAAATTCAACTCAAAAACCACATCAGTAATTGTTATGTAATTTGTACAAATTTGTTACCACCATTCCAAAATTTTTACACCCCCCCTCCCCCCCAATCGCTCGTAAAATCTAAAATCGATTCTAACATTACTTACTGTTGGGTGGACATTAGAGGTTTTATCAGGAGATGGTGTAATAAAATATGTTGTTATTACTATGCCTGAACATGCAGTATTCTATAAAGTCATAGGTAATTCCAATTTCCGGGTCAAAAAAGATATCCAAATATATTAAGACTCTTATGGATAATATTCTTGTCAAAATTGGACAAGAAAACAAGAAACCAATAGAAATATAATATACACATATTATAGTAAAATATCTTGTCAGAATCCACTTAGAATTATTTTTGGTATGCAATAATAATAAAATTTATTATAGAATTCAAATGTTACATATGTTATTATGTTATAATGTTAAATGAAAAAGTGCACTCGATTCTTGATATACAACAATCCAAGTGAGCGATTTTCATTTGTTTTTATTAATATTGTATTTGTTTACTTGTATTATTGATTAATCAAAATTATATAATCAATGTTTTTATTTACTCATAAAATAAAAATTATATTTTCGCTTAAATGTATAGTATATTTTGTATCTTTGTTTTATCACAATTTAATATACTAAACCTTAAATAATTATAACTTAAGCTCAATAGTATGATATATTTTACATTGTGGAGAATGGAGATTAATTAATAGGTATCAAAAATTAAATCATTTAATAAGGTAGGTATATTATAGATAAACTTTCTATTGTAATATTTAACATATTTCATATTTTTTAGGTACAAATTATAAAATATTTAGGAATAGGTAATATTAAATATACTTAATTAATAAAAACAGTTTATAATAATAAAAAAAAAAAAAAAATAGTAATAATATTTATTGATACTATTATTTTGTATAAAAAAAGAATTTCAACATTCACTTTATAAAGAGGTGGTTTTAATGACATTTGGTCTTTTGTATCATCATAAGACTCCCACTGTTGATTTGACCTTAAACAATATGCCACATAATGCCCATGTGTTTGTCTCAAATCACCTCTTTCTGGACCATCAAATGAAATTAAACCACGTAAATTATAATTAATATCATGTATTATGATTTGTTTGTCGATTTCACCAAGTTTCAATAACATTTTCCCTGCATAATTTTGTATCATATTACTAGTTGGTTGTGTGTTGTTGAAACTATTTGAAGATTTAGACTTGAAAAATGTAATAAAAAATTAAGTAACATAAATGCAATCGTGTGTTATCAACTCTACTTTAACAAGTAGGTATTAATATTTAATTTTATAGCCAATAGGTACAATGTAATCCTAATATCTATATCATAGTTATTATCTATGTTACATAATACACATAATAATATTTACCTCGAGGTATTGATAATAGTTCAACAATAATATGCTCCTTCAAAATAAATGATATAATGATATAATATAAATAAACAAATAATTATTATTGGATTAGAGGTGGAAACATTTTGTTCAGACTTGGTCATCGTATGCTAGGGCGACTGTGCCCACTGCCCGTCGTCGATGGCACTGGTGGAGGACGCTTCCTCCACCCCCCACCCCCCGACGGTCTAGCTCGAGACAACGATATACGCCGTTACGCGGAACAGTTGGCCATGTTATTGTTCTCGTGCATAGTTCGTGTGCATTGTCTCTCGTACGGAAAAAGGCAGTTCGCTAAAGTCCAGTTCGGCATCGATTATTACTTTTGGTTTTTTTCTATTAAACTTGTTGCAACCGTTAGTATAATATAATATTCTCTGTCAGCCATTTCGGCAGCTTGTAGCAGTTTGGTAGCAGTTCGTGTGAATGTGTGATGAAGAACGCTGGTGATTTCTGCAGCTCCGCGGTCCACGTGTTTTGTGAATTACTTTTCTCCTTAATATTGTATTGTTTATGACGAGCAGTTCGCCCGCTATTTTAGCTCGTTGTTTTCCTTTTTTTTTTTTTTTAATATTTTATAACTAATATTGTTGATATATACAGTAAAACTCGCTTAAGACGCTCTTTAAGGGACCAGCTCTCTAGAACGTCTTAAGCGGGAAAGCGTTTATTTTTTTATTATTAAACATAATTTAATGGGAAATACACTTATAAATTAATTATAATTACAATGTATATACATACTTATATTTTTGTGCTACTGAATTTTATTTAAAAAAATATTATTATTACATACATATTTTATTATTGTTTATTAAAAAAATTATCTATTTTTGATTGTTTAAGGTTCTGACAATGCGTTTCAGCAAGAAAGTTTTCAATTTTATTAAGACAACCTAACATTTCTTCGGAATCTGCTGAACAAAAGAGCGTTTTACCCGATTAGACAGAGAAAAACTGAGCGTCTTAACAGGTGGTTTTTACATTGACTAATATAGGAAATGTCTAGGGACCGACTAAAAACAGCGTCTTATGCGGGAAAGCGTCTTAAGCGAGTTTTACTGTATATGTATAGACTTCTCTCCCCGCGGTCTAGGTCATAAAGTCATGTTAATATCGAAGAGGACGAGTGTGTAAAGGTGATGGTGAATGGAACTGATGGAAGGGACGTTTGATGTGAATCCAACGTTGCAAAAATACAAACCAGACGGTTAATTTTTCTTTAATTTTAAACCATTATTTAATAATGATTAATTATTTCGTCGTAATTATAAACCTATAAGTATAAGTATCATATGCGTGCAAAAATATATAAATAATCATATACGAGTCGTGTTTTACGAACCGATAAGTCGCATGTTCTATATGTATTTGTGTAAATGTATACAGTCCGTAAACGGTTTATAAATTGTTTTTTGGCTATTTTGTAACCAAATTATGCAAATTTAATAATAATCGGTCGTCAGGTATAGTCTTATGGTATATGCATTATAGATACACCGGAAGCGATAATCGTCTCGGGTGCCTAATATGATGGTTGTCTGACACAACAATTTACAAAACTATATAAATGTATAGGTACATGTATATAACTTACCTCTACTTGCCGTCTATCATAATTGTCTGTTGCACGCTTGACTTAATATACGTCTGTACAGGTATCATATTATTATAATTATGATGTATTGACACAACGAGATACCTTTATACTTTATAGTTTATAATATTTTTTATTATATGGGTACCACGAAAACGTTTTGGCAATTATTTCGAATTCGTTGGTACTTACCAATAATATACATGCAATTCGTCCTTGAACGTTGTAATTATATTATTATAACCGACCGCGACGGCACCTAAAAATGGCTAAATTGTACATTTACAATATATTATATTATAAAGACTATAGTATGTCCCGAAAGTCGGGGATAAAAAATGTTAATATCTACGTAGAAGAAAATCAATTTATTTAAATGTTATTTTTATCAACTGCTGGAATATTTTAATTTAAAAATAATCAAAAATTCAAATTCGTGTATTTATAAAGTATTTGAACTTTCTAAAAATGTTTTTTCAATCGTTAAATTTAAAATCCATGCTGATTAATTACGCATCAGGCATATCTGTTATTATTGATTGCCATCTTTTTTATCAGCATGCATTTGATATTCATTTAAATAATAAGTATAATATCTGATTGGTTATAGTTTTTTGATAATTATTTGACTTTAATATTATTCTTACTATTAACAAAAACTTGACCGGCTTCGATTTAAGAGAACGTCAGCGCACTACTTATAATTTTTCTCTGACCCACGAGCAATTTAGCAAATTTACGTTCAACGGTACCAACCTTGTGTATTAGGTTTAGTATTAACATTAATTGACCTATTATAAAACCTAAAATTAAATAATATTATCTTGAGTTTAGCGAATTTTTATAATATTTCAACTTAATGGCTAGATATGTTCATTTATAAATTAAAAATCTATATACTCATAACTAGCGTGAAAGATTTAATAAGTGCCGTAAAATATCTATTGTAAGAAATAGATACTGTTCTTAATTTTAATTTTGATAATAAGTCAATTCACTTTAATACTAAAGCTAACAAAACAAGGATGGTACTGATGAACGAAAAATTGCTACATTGCGCGTAGGGGTTAAAAAGAAAAATCGTTTAAAAAAATAATAAATATTTAAAAAAAGGGTTTTCAAAAATTTAAAAATTCTCTGAGCGTGGCGTTACAAATATCTATATTTGGGTATACAGTATTTCGCTGAAGTATGCACTTGCAAAAGTTCCAAAAATTAAATATTTAATTAAAATATTTGCAATAAAAAAAAAAATAATAAAAACGATAGGAACACGTTCATTAATAATTTATCATATCCGCTGTATACATTACACATATTATTTTACTGTATATATACATACAGGTGTATCAGTGTATGCGGCAATCGTTTTGGAACGTCTTGATATAAACATGTTTAGTCGGTTGTAAATAAAATGTATTATTATGTCCGATATGTCTTAGTACGATTAAAATTTAATTTTTTTCCTTCACGCCTTCGCGAATCTAACGTTTTGGCGTGTTTTTGCCATTCGTTTTTTACCGGTCCCAAAACATCAATTAAAAATTAACAGCGTGTTGTAATTACGCCCTCAATCGTTATTTGCAACATACTACAAGCGCGCGACATATACATTGCGTTTTAAAAACCGAATATTTAATTAGTCGTGTGGATATCATTATATACAATAAATCATTTAACAGGAGTTACAGTGTACTTACTCAAAACATAAGAACTGGTCGTTTCTAGAAACGCTTTAAGAACTTTTAATACTCACAAACCCTCAATAATATTAGTGTGAATAAATCATCTGAACAGAAAATGTCGAATAAGAGAATTCAACTGAGATTTATCTTGGAAATATAATCACGATTCTACACGCACAAGACTATATTATCTACTAAATAATATGCTTAAGTATAAATCATAAATAACTGCAGTGTGTATTGTATTCTAATAATAATAATAATAATAATAATAATAATAATAAACCTCTTCCCCTTGCCTGCAGTGGTTCGTAGTTCTACGTAGCGTTATACGTTTACACCGTAAAACAATGTGATGGCGAGTGAAGTCGAATGCTGTTAAATCGTCTGAAAAGGAAACGTCGAAAAAGAAAAATAGACGAAGAGAGCAGCACGTTTTGGAATAGTGATTCACAAAATAATTATCGCGTCTGCTATCTACTGCAGATGTATTTGTAAAATAATGCGTATTTTATTATTTTTAAAATAATAATAATAATAATTAACCTACCCCAGCAGAGGGAAACTTCGTACGGCGTTACGTCTATAATAATACACCGCGACATGTACAAATGAAGCGGAAAACGTATACGAAGTCTTTCGGCGTGCTCGCGTACAACGATAATGTGTATATACTGTATATTATAAGTACGTAAGTCGTAAATCATCGGCGAAGCGCGTCTTCTCTGTGTTGCGCGACAGTCGCGCCTCGGCGTTCGTTGTGTATAATAATAATAAGTCTATATACGATGTTTAATAATATTATAAAGCATTATGAAAACGGCTTTAAAAATAAATTTCGACAAACGCTTTCGCGCCACTCGTGTACTACACATTATAGATTATTATTATAATACACCGTCTCGGGAATTTGGGATTGTCGTCGTGCGCATTGTGTAATGATATTATCTCCGCCGGAGTCGATATGAAAAATGAACTTTTCGGTTTTTCAGTTCTTCTGACTGTCGCGTTCGTCAAAAGCCCATTTATATTATATTTCATATAACGTTATGTTATCGCACCGTCATTGTTGTGCACGCACGCAAGCTCTTTATATCCTCTGCCAAACTGCGCCCACCCACTAAACCGTGCTCGAGACGCGCGTCCACCCACGCAAACGAAAAAAAAACCGCCCCTAGATCTCGACGATATAATTTTGCGCCGAGGTTATCTCACTTGGGTCGCCGTCGATGTCGATTTGACGCGCAAAAATATAAACGTATTTATATGAACGCTATTGACCACGGTAAAGCAATAAACCTACACTGTTTGAAGCACAGACGAAAGATTTTCCGACAAATCATGAATAAATAGCAAATCGAGCTAAGAACAGGTACCTACTATTATATAGTTTTGTGTTACAGAAAACGAAACTTTCAAATTTCATTCAGTACGGTTTTAGGTTTACTCAACTTAACCTAACTTTTTCGTTTGTTTGTTGTTGTTTTTTTTTTTTTAACTTATGATTATTTTATTGTAGGTACTTGGTTTTTCTTACGCGTAAAAAAATAAAAACGAATTTCCGTGTGTTTATTAAGCGCCCCGTATTGAGTGTTCATGCATATTGTACAAAGATCGGTTGGTGCGCAACAACAATAATAATTATTATTATGTGCAGTTAACGCGTACCGATTAAAAACATTCGCAAAACACGCGTTCAATAATACAGTTACGCGAGCGAGTGTCGGAATAGTAGAACAAAAAAAATTACAATCGGTCCCCTCATAGTGTCGGTGTATTACGCATGTTGCGGAATAAAACTAAAGTATCTAATAATATGTTTACCGTATCGTACGCGGTTTGTCGTGTTTAAGAATCGGTAATAATCGGCCGGACATTTCGTGTGCAGAGCAAAACGACTGTTAAGTAGTTTAAACGAGCTTTAAATTCGTTACTGCGTTGTAAAGGGTTTGTGGTACAATATAATATATTACAATATTATGTGTACTGCACGATAGTAGTGTACGAGTATAATAATGATGAGTAATGTGCGCGTAATGATACACAACCACCGCCGGTACAATGTTCAAGTGTTTCATACGAGTATAATAATATTTTAATTATTAAGCTACATTAAACAAAATTATAAATGTGCACCATATAAGTTGATATAACATAATGACATAAATTGGAAACGTTCTAGTGCGTGTATCGTGTTCAGCAATTCCATCGTACTATGTTATTTTATTTTGTTTAGAATGTTTAGATGTTTTTTATATTTGATAAAATAATATACAAAAGTATTTAAAATTTTAAAACTTATGATTGAACTGATTATTATTCATTAAAAAATAAGTTTTTGTTTTACACTACACTTAAATTTAAAAAAAGTTTTTTTTTCCTTGATTTTAACGTTGAAAAAGATTTCATTATTTCATCAAAAGAAATGTTTTTCGTGAACTCACTTTCAATAAATAAAATTGCAAGGGCCTTCGTATTAACTTATTCCTGTAGTAAAACCAGAAATACCCAATATCGGCTATCATAAAACACATTAATTATTACGACCTAGACGTAATAAAACGTTATCGCAAATACTTAATTTTAAATTATATTTATTATTTTTTCTCGTATTCCATATACGTAAGTTTAATAATAAAAATTTAATATTATGTGCTGAATTCTGATACATTGGGACAGTTAAAAAAATAATTTTACCTTTAGTTGAAGTATATGTTAGGCAAACGTTCTTCATTCATATAATAATTATTTTGTGGCGTCCCCAATTTAACACTGGCTGATTGGCGCACTAGGATGAAGCTTATTCAGTCTATTGGTTAATCAGGCCCTGTCCATTATTGTAATATAATTGTTATATTTTTAATGTAGTATATCACTATTTTATTTCTAAGAAATTTATAAATTCATAAACGTAAAATTTTACGTGAAACAATTTGGTTTTTGTAACCAAGTTTTATGTATATATTTTTTGAGTTTAAGTCCAGTGGCGGCGCGTGAACAATTTCGTAGGGTAGACAACAAGACAACCAAAGATAATATGGTGTTATATAAAATTTATTTAAAAATTAGATCATCATAAAAAAAAGTAAATTACATAAAATAACTATATTTGAATATAATTTAAATTAATTCGCCGATTTTGTTTTGTTGCGAAAAAGAACCAAGACCTTTATTTAAAATAATATCAATAATATCTGACATATTAAGTTTTAAATGTATATCACTTCATTAAGAAAAAAATGATAAACATTAAACGTGTGCCATTAACCACAATCGGAATGCAAATGTGCAATTAAATTACTAAAATATTACGTTGAGACATGTCTCGTCCATGCATATAATTTTGGTAATACCCCACTACGTCCCCGTTTACCATGTCATAAGCCCTCGTCATCAATAGTGAGACACAATTCAATATGTCTCGACCGATTTGACGGCGACAACGGAGCGATTACATAATTATTGATAAGATATAAATAAAATTATACTATATATATTTATTATTTAGTCATACTCGTTAGTCGTTACTCACACAGACATTGTAGAGACGAATCAGTGTAAATAACATTTTATTTATAAAATTATGAACAAATAAAATACTTATATAGTAGGTATAGTATCATATAATAAATAACTAATTTTTTTAATTAAATTGTTTTATATTTTTGGGATTTTTGGGTAGACTATGTCTCATTGTCTACCCTAACGCGCCGCCACTGTTTAAGTCCTAAATTTAAGTTAAAAGTTCGAGAACCAGGATCCGGGCCATACCGTATGCTCTGGTATGTGAGGAGGATGTCATGGCTTATAACTGACTTCATGTCCTTTTCCTGCACCGCCATCATCATAATCTATTTTGTTTGTCGTGATAATTATTATAGTTTTCCGGATTCCGAAAATACTACGACGCGCTTACCCCTACATCGTCAAAACTTAAGTCGCATAAACGGGCGTGAGTGCATACACATTACATATATTGTATAAGTGTCACGCGTATGGCATACATGTTAATATTTGAAGGGTAAGAGGAGCTGAAGGAGTAAAAAAAAAATAAGAATGTTAACGACGCGACTGTAGTAGAAACTGCGCCCCACGGGGGTTGGTGACGCGCGAAAGCTAATTGCTATTCGAAATATCGTCGGGAGACCTGTACGCACACACACTGCTGTAGCGCGTTCGTCAACCGAAATTAACTGTCAAGAGGTTATATTATTATTATTATTATTAAATGTACGTGTGCGCCCGCGAGTGTATGTGTGTTCATTGTCAAACGAACGGGTAAACGCATTAATCATCGGTCGATGGCGGAGAGAAAATTATCCACCGAGCGGCGGAAACGTGCGGTGGCGGAGGTGGTCTCTGGCGGCGGCGGTGGATTGCACGCGGTGTATTTTTTGGACAGACAAAGACTTAATTAATTTCCCCTCTCCGTTTATCGTCGTCGCCGTCGTCCCTGCTGCACGTCTTACATCAGTGTGCGTATACTTGCACAGTTTCCGGTTTCTCGGTTTACCTATGCACACAACCACAGACATCGCGATTAATCATTCGCGTGAATATAACTTTCCTTCTGCCGTTCTGCATAGCATTATCTTCACCGTGGCGACAATTCCGTAATGGGATTTTCCGAGTTCCTCGCTGGCGGCACGAAAAGGTCTTGTGAATTAAACGTAAATATAATATGTAATTAAAAGAACTACTCGATGAGCCCCGCGGCGACGAGGTTCGCTATTTGATGATTTTATAGTAATGTGCACCAAAGACGATATATAAGTTATATGATAAGAAGATAAGAAAATACTTAGGAAATCGTTTGTTGCTACAGTGTCACTACTGTCACTTATTATAACCAAAGATCGATTTATAATATAAAGTATCCGACTTGCTTGGTTATTTATACATACTTTATAATAATTGTGCGAAATAGTATTTCGTTACGTTACAGATTTCGTCGAATTGTCAGCAACTTATATTACCCATATGGGTAAAAGTACGATTTCTTAAAATCTTCTGTGTCATGATCATGGCCTTGAGCTCGTGTCCGTCGTTTACAATAATTGGTGTTTAAAAGTTAGTCAACTTAAATTTTCTTAATATATATGTTCCACTTGACGTTCCTAGTCTTGAAGATGTGTCATTTTAAGATATTATTTTTATTTATTCGATTCCCTCTCGAATGCAGAAACATTTGGCTTGAAATAACAAACACACCAAATTAAGTATATTATAATTCCTATTACGAAAATATTAGATTGAGTAAATATATAAGCTTATCGCCTTCAACTCTAGGGTATTGTTAAAATCAAATTAGTTAAACCTAATATTATTATGTTAGTAGAGTTTAAACTTTATAAAATATAATTGTTCACGACATTAGTAATACCCATCTCCCCTGAGGGAGTAAACAAAAAAAAAAAAATAAAATAAAATAAAAAAAATAGATGATGAATTTGTTTTAACTTCAAACAATAGATATAACGAGTAAATACATGTTATTAATTAATTTAACACTTAATTGTTTTAAAATCGACAACAGGAAAAAATAAAAGCGTGAATCGTGATGACTATAAATGGATAATCATTACAATAGTTTAAGTAGCAAATTTAAAAAAATTAAATATAAACTTTTTAACTAATGAGTTTGATAAGCACCTTTGATAACATTATATATATATATAATTATTATAATATATATATATATATATATATATATATATATATATATATTATAATAATATTGTTTAGAACTTTAGAAATATTATTTTGAAACCGTCCGTGCGCTTGCAGTAATTTAAAACTTGTCAATTGTTATTCTTCACTCATACCGTACACAATATATTTACTATAGTCACCAGAATAAAGTGAATATTTTTACCAGTTGATAATAATTCATAAACCGTAAGGATGCTTCGCGGTTGTCGAGTGATCTCGGATATTAAACTGGCGTCGGTCATAACGTATAGTCGAGAAGTCCGCTCGGAACTGTTCTAACGTGCCGGGTCATTGTACGACGTCTGCATAATGCGGTATACCTAAATACAGGCTATATGCACGCTACAATATACGTATGTATTTTTATATTATATTAATAATTATGCTCTCTCGTACGACAAACGACGTTTTTAGGGGGTTATGATTATTATAATTATAATTATTATTACTATAGTTTTATTTGGAGTTTGTAAGTATTTAATATACATAATTCATTTATATCGACGCCTGAAGTCTTTGATCTTACTAATTAAACATAATAATATAATGTGTGTTGTATTGTTTCTGTAAATCTCGCCGACACTGTCGCCAGTGCTAGGCGGACGTCAATCTAATATTAGAGGCATATTATGATTTATGATATAATAATATTTCCGATACAGTGTATGTTATTAATGATAATTAACAATATGATATATTATTATGATTTTTTTGTTGATTTTTTTTTATCGAGTTTGTTTCGGTAAACCATGGCATAAATCATGCACTTGTGAGCGACACGGCGCACGTGCGTCGTCAGTTTTGTATGTGTAGATCTCGACGATCATTATTATAGGATACGATAACTTGACGATGACATCGTTGGCGGTAGTTACACTTTAAACTGCTACATATAAATGTATACACACATAGATACGTACTAGTGTTTTAATATTGTATTCAGTGCTCGGAATCGGGAAAAATAAAAGAGAGATGGCTCTTGAAAAACGTAACCGTTCATTTAAATTATCGAACTCAACCTAACTATTGTGGAGTCCCAATACCTTAAAACCTTAGAAAATTAATTTGAATACATATATTATACGAGTAGATATGCTAATCGATTACTAGTAAAATAACGGCTACTTGTGAGTGGTCAAAAGAAATATTTTTGAACAACAGTCATTTACAGTTTAGTATTTTTTTAAACCATCTTTCATACGCAGTAGATAGTATTACAATAATGAGTTACATAATTCATAAAATTATGTTTTACTATCTTATAATATTCGAATAAAACTTTGCGAAATAAAAATCACAAAAATAATGTGTGATAAAATAAATTACATGTCGTCGTCTTCCAATTCTAATGAAAAAAATTAGTAGCGGTGCTCTCAAAATATAAAAACAACCTAATCTCCCTAATTTTGGCAATGATTGCAGTCGTATAATAATATAATTACGATCTACGACTGCGACTGAACTTGCAATGCAATAACTGCAGAATAATAATAATAATAATAATAATAATAATAATAATAATTAATAGTGATGGTAATATACACATTAATATACGAACCGATAATTAAATAATATTTTATTTGTTCGCGTTAGGATTTAATAATAATGAATAAGTCACGAGCTGACTGTTTCATGATAGTCGCAATTCAATGTTTGTACGAAAAAGTAATGTTGGTATCTTATAAGGAAAGTCGTGGACTGAAACAGCGGTTCCCAACCCATGGGCCGCGAGCCATAGGTATAATATTAAACATTATATATATTTAAAATAATATTATTATATATTTTTCGTTATATTTCTGATCATAATAATATTTAATCAATTTTAACTATAGTGTGCAATAAGTGTACAAGTAACGAGTTTTAATTCACATATTGACTTTCTCGTGAAGAACAAGCAATGTCAAAAATCACATTAAATTGTTTATCTTGTGATAAAGTTGAATTAAGTTTTTTTTTTAATAAACAATTGTTTTTTTTTAAATTTTTTATTCCTAATAACTTTCTATATATATATATATATAATATGTGACATATGTTATGTTATATATTATAATTTTATGAAAACGTATATAGATACGTATGCTATGGATGGGCCTCAAATATTTTCTTACAAAATTAATGGTCGCCAAAATTAAAAAGGTTGGGAACCGCTGGACTAAAATCATTACGATCTTCTGATCAATGTTTAGTTGGTGACGCTCGTCCGTTAGTACTTAGACAGGAAACTGACTGTATCACAAAAGTCTACTGGTAATTGGTAAATAAATAAATAACAGGTAAACTGTAAACGGTTTAGCAAACATTAGCGTCTTGGTAATTTAAAACCGCATTTTACGACCACTTATATTTTATTCAAATAATTAAAATTATTTATTTGAAGCGACTATGAAAAATTAATTTTCCTAGTCGATTATTTTTTAAATTTTCATGTATCGTACGTCGTCGTCATGTTAATATAAAATATATATCATTATTAGTTACCTATTTCGAATACGAAGATGCATTTAAACACACGTTGACATTTTTCTATTCTTTAGTGTTTTGTCCATCGTTACAATTTATCTTTAATTATAACGGTTTTTTTTTTGTTTCTAGTTTTTGAATTTTGACCCAGAAAACACATAAAAATACAATTTGTAAACGGAAAAAATAATTAAGTACGTCTGGTCATTATAATATATTTTTTATTTATTCTATCTACATAAATCTACAAAGCATTTTGATTATTTACACATTAGGACAATGGTGCCAGTTCGATAGTTTAAGTATAATATTAAGTTTCAGATTTGGTTGTAAAAGTATTAGACAAGATTTCAAACGAATTGAAATACACGACGATTATAATAATAATAGTAATAATACGACGACGACACTATGCGCGTGCACGTAGTTTTATAATTACATATTATAATGTTCAATAAATATAGTTTAAAAAAAATATAACACAATATTATTATTTGTATATTATGGGCAGTATCAATGGTGATAATTTTTTTTTGCATCGCACCGGTTGATTTTCCGTGCGATTCTTGAACAGAACTCGGGTGAACCTAGCACATCACCCAGAAACACACTCAACATGTAGTATTTCTTTTTGGCTGATCCGGTTTCCATGTATCCGCTATAAAAAATAACATTAAAAATTATTATTAATTTTTATAATGGCAAATTAAAAAAAAAATCATTGGGATATAAAAAAATTAAAAATCTAAATCTTTATACAAAAAAAAACATTTATATATATATATATAAATATAAATGTTCTTTTCTTTTTAGAAATAGGTAGGTAACTAATATCTAAGAAAATTATTGTTAAATTGATAACTCTACAAGTACTTAGCATTCGTAGTACGTACTAATAGATTATTTTTAGTTTATTTTTGTATGCAACTCTGGTGAAGGGAAAAGGACGATGTCAAGGGGTTTCACAAGAAAACATAAGCAGGGTCAGAAATTGTGTTTAGAGTATTCAGAGTCTTAATCGGTCTATAAACTTGTGTGAACCTCACCTCCACCTTTATTTTAAACCGTCATCGTAACATAATTGCATTTATATTATGATGAACTTAAAATTTAATATTATAACAAAAAAAAAAAAAAAAATAAACAAATAAATAAATAAATAAAAAATAAATAACCACTATTATTTGCAATTATTAAAATGTGAAAAGCTCTACTTTTTAAATTTGAAATAGACTTGAGTTTAACTTTTTATTTTTTTATTTATGATATTATAATCAAAATTTAGTTTTTAAAGTAAGAAATAAAATATAAATACTACACAATAACAAAATTTAGGTCTGTAAATTAAATACTCTGAAAACAAATTATATACGTTTAATATACGGAGAGTAAATTCAACATTTTTAAAAATTACCCATAAAATCAAAATTTTAAAATATAAAATAGTATTGTTTAAATAAAAATAAAGAAAAAAAATCATATTTTTATTTTTAAAATAAATAAAATATAGTTTTGATTGATTGCCCTTAATCCCGACAATTGAAAGCTGACTTCTCAATGAATATTACTGCATGTCTCTTGTTTACCTATGTAAACAAATTCGTCTACCAAATATTTATTTATTTTACGACCGTATATTCATCAAGGTGTTTGACATGTTTTTTGTTATTGTGGGAAGGGGAGTATTGCATTTATGACGTGTCTAATCAGCAATCACATACCTGATAATTTTTTCCCAGTCCATTCTGTCTACTCCGGTTTTACCACTGCGGCGATCTTTTTTGGCAAGCGCAGCTGCTTCGGCGTACGCGGAACACACTTTCTCATAGACACACGCGTCTGGACCCATTTCTTTCAGTATCATCTCCTGGGCCTTGAGTACGTCCAAGGGCGCAGAGCCGGATGTCACAGCTTCCAAGTCCCTCTTGGCTTTTCTCCTGTAAGTGCCTGCGATTGCGTGTAACAAAAAACTTATGATCATGGTGCAGAAAATTGTTATTCGTTAAATAATATATGAGGTACGGATAGTGAACAATACGTAATATCTCACGATGTTGTCGTCGACCATTGAGTAAAAGATTTTTGGAATAATAAAATTGAAAATATTTTACTTCGTTAAAATTAATCGCGATATAATGAATACAATAATTTGAATATTTATTATGTATGCTTTTGTTGTTTTATTATTGGTAATATATTTTCAAAAATAGCTTATATAAATGTGGGGTCTAAACTATAAGAATCGTTCCACCACAAGACAACCATATACAATAGAGTATAAATATTAAACTGATTTCATCAGACAGAGTGAGTTTTGTTTTTAAAATAATTAATAATTTCCGAAAAGTCTACAAATACAAATATAATTATAAACATTGTGATCAACCGTACGAGCTCATTCCATTGTGTCTTTTTATAGGTTTATTATTATAATGTATTTATTTACATTCTAATTTTCAGAAATTTTAATTATGCCTAATTATTAGGTATTATACTGTGAATCATATTTTAAAAAAAATTGGTCTTATATTACATATGATCTTACTAAATTAATTTTGTCGAACTCAAACTATACATGTAGCCATTTAGGTATTTTAAAAATTTATAGAAAAATTAATTTCATCTGAATTTTTTTACATTATTTTTTGAAAAAAAAATTGATTTACTTCATAGAACCTTCTTAAATGACATATTATATATAAAATTTGTAATTAAAAACATGGTGTTTTGTCTTAGCAGTACATCCTATGATTAGTTCGTTCAGTTACGTATTGCTAAACCTTCTAAGTGGGAGAAAAGGTGTTTTCTCTGTGTTCTCGCTTTAAAAATAGGCATTAAGAGCAAAATCAAATCAAAATCATAGTCTACAATTTTCTATTGAGTCCTGAACACAGTGTTTATAATGCCTATGCCACTAGCCAGCCAACGTCCATCGACGACAAAATATATATTTATATTTATAATATGTTTATTTGTATATTGTATTAATTGTTATTTGATGATGATATATAATTGTACAAACTTAAGAATAATAACCATTAGTAACCAAGATGCGACTGATATACCTACCTACAAATTATCAGCTCCATCTGACATCTGTTTGCTTTTATTAGACGCCATAAAATGTTTGAATCAATTATATCTAAAAATAATCATTTGATGCCTTACCATCTGGATCTCAGGTTGATGTTATATACAGACTTTTCAAAAGCTGCTGATTTAGATTTATTTTCCTTTATATTTATTTTCAAATTAGTATTTTCTTGTTCAGACTTTTTAATGAAAGCGGTGGTTGCTGCCATAGTGACATACAAATATTTCTTATAATCATTAGCTCGTTTAATCACTTCAATTTCAGGCCAAAACATCACGCCGCACTACTTCAAAAATTGTAGCCGCTTCATAACGATCACCTAAATGACTTGCAAATGTTATGAAGAATTTAAATACTTGCTAATCGTGAGCTCTCGTTTGATACTTCTTTGAAAGTTCTGTGACAACTTGGGTGGGCTAACTTCAAAACTTTGAAAGCTCTTACTGGACGCCCGAGTAACTTGCAAATTCTAAAAACGGACTTGCAATTCTTGCTAATCATAGCTTTTGTTTGATATCGATTTCAAGTTCTAGGTCAAAATGGGTGGGCCAATTTCACAATTTTAAAAATGTATAGCCGTCACCGAGTGATTTGCAAATTCTAAAACAGACTTGCAAATTCTTGCTAATCGTTAGCTTTCATTTGATACCTGTTTGGAAGTTCTGAGATGACTTGGGTGGGCTAACTTCAAAACTTTGAAAGCTCTTACTGGACGTCCGAGTAACTTGCAAATTCTAAAACGGACTTGCAATTCTTGCTAATCATTAGCTTTGTTTGATATTGATTTCAAAGTTCTAGGTCAAATGGGTGGGCCAATTTCACAATTTAAATATATGGCCGTCAACCGTGTTGCAAATTCTAAAACGGGCTTACAATGCTGCTAATCGTTAGCTTTCGTTTGATATCAATTTCAGTTCTGGGTCAAAGTAGGTGGGCTACGTGAAGTTGGCCCAACACAGTTTTGATTCACGGTAGATGTTTGGACTTGCAAATTCAAAATAGGCCGCAAATACTTGCAAATCACTTGCAAAATATTCTTGCATAAG